>NW_017306752.1:684447-699963 GCF_000935625.1 Nanorana parkeri | reverse complement strand
TCGCACCCCCTCAGAAGTGGTAGAGGGGTTGGCCCCCGGGTATGGAAGGAGAAAGGGGAGGAAAGAGGGGGAGAAAAAAACATAACCAAAAACAAGTCACATTCTCTCCCTACTCGTCATCCATCCCCCTCCTCCCCCCCCCTCCACTCTATTTTAAATCCTATTTACTACAAAGCCTATCCATTGGATTCACCCTGTGCTGTATGTGAATCCCTTTTCCCTTTACCCTTGTTTCCCTTTCCCCCTCTCCCCTCCCTTTCCTTATCTTTTCCTTTTATTTTTATTAGGTATGTGTATATATGTGCCTTAATATTATTTTTGTGTTATCTATTCCTGGGTCTAATTCCTAGATCTAGTTCCTTTAGTTTAATAGTGTTAATAGGCCTTTCAGGTTCATTGTGCTCCCTTATTGTGTTCTTATATCATACCCTATCATTTTAGATTTGTGTAATCATTGTGCTCCGTGTGCTATATGCATTTATGTGTCATTATATTGTTCTTGTATTATACATTACTAGCCCCATTGCCTTTAATTGGTAGTGTAAATAGTAATTCCTTCTTCCCGTAATTTTTGCGTTACCGGGCGCATAGCCCTTCTCTTTGCTAATGTCCTTCGTGAAATATCCGGAAAAAGCGAGATCCAGGCCCCCTATACTCCATGTCACCCCCCTCTCTTGATTTGTGCATTAATAGATTCTTATGGTGCAACATGTCCAATCTGCAAAGTACATCTCGCGACTGTGACTGATTTCCCCACTTGGGACTTGGGATGCGATGAACCCTGTTTACTTTAATCCGATCAATGGCAGAATCACTTATATATAATTGTAAAATTTCCTGGACACACACAGGCAGATCATTTTGCTCCACAGATTCAGGTATTCCCCTTATACGAATATTTTTCCGTCTCTGACGGTCTTCTAATTCGTCCACCTTAGACCAGAGGCTAATAACTTGATCATGCAACCCCTGCTATAGCATCCTGTGCTGCTGTTTGTATTTCAATAACTGGTTGCATCATCACCTCTACAGCCTCCAATCTTTTATGGAAAGTGTGCAGATCTGTTTTTAAAAATCTTTCATACCTGATTTGTGTGCTTCTTCCAGCCGTTTGAAGCCTTGCTCCATGCTTTCCTTTGTTGGCAGTGTGCTCAGGTATTTCCCCAGGGTTGTGGATACCATCTCCTCCACCTCCTTCTTTGAAAACAGTCTGACTCCTAGATCTCTATAGCCTTCACCCCCTCTGTGTTTGCTCTCTCTCCGCTCTCGTGTACATTGCGGTGAGGCAAGTCCACCACTCGTCACACTCCTCTCGGCTCCTCCAACCACTCCTCCCCGTCGGCCCTTCTCTCCCCGCTTGCCACTTGTTGGTAAATCCGCTGGCGAGACCGCGTTGCTCGACCCTGTCTCGGTCTCCGTAGTGTCTGCCGACTGGCAGGGGAGCATACTGCCTTCACTGCCACTCAACCTCCGAAAGTAAGACCCGATGTTCGATTTGCGGTCAGCGGCGACAGGTACCCGAGGGAAGGGGTGCTCCTTCTTTTTTTTCTTGCTGTTTCTTCTGTGATGTTTCCTCATCCCTCAGCAGGTTAGGCTGGATTGTAGATAGTAGATTGTAGATAGTCGTGGAGCCGAAGAGCCAGCTGTGGTAATCCGGTGATCCGGCGATCTAAAGAGCGGCCGGACAGGGGGGATGGGGGGGTGGGTAGGGAACCAGAGCCAGATCCAGATACGAGTTAGATAGTTTGAGGGGTTTGGTAGTGGTCGGATAGTAGTTGAATAATAGCAGTAGCAGGTATTTTTCTAGACGCCCATGTAGTCTAAATAATCGAGCATGGGAGCTCAGGAACCACACGTCCTCACTCCACCATTGTTAGGCCACTCCCCGCCACGGTTCATATATGTGTTATGTTAAGTGTGAGGGAATGAATTATGTTTGTTATATGTATGTATATGATATGTGAAATTTGAAAATCTAATAAATAAATATTTTGGAAAAAAACGTATTTTCTAGTATGGTAATTAGAGCACAGCAGTTACATATTGATTATGCAGTTACATATTCTAGACCCTTATGAATAAGCTTGTGGTAAACATATATTTAATTTGTTAATAGTGATACAGTGTAGTACTCCCTTTTCCCCCCTTTGTGCATGAGCTATGGGGAATGTATAAAACAAGGTACTGGTATTGTTTTTCTTAATCTTTGGATATGTTGTGGAAAGGGTTTATGTCTATACCTCTGCTGGTGAGATTCATCCTTTCTGTTTGTTTTATTTCCAATTGTTGCCTTGACAGAAAGTGATGGAATCCAAACTTTTCCAGTTATCTTTAAAACAGAGGGTGGGGGGTGTATTTCTGGAACTCTGTTTTTAAATGGCACTGCAGAAAGTAAGTGCATCTTTTCGGATGTCTGTGATTGAGCTGTCATTAAATGGCTCAGATTATGGACAAAACTGAATGTCTGTGATCTGAGCAGCTTAAGCATACGTTATAAACAGTTCATCCTGGAGTTCCGCTATAAATGTATGCATTTTCATAATACAGTTTAAATTCTCAATCTTTTTACATAACATGTAACCTTTTTTCTTCTAGAACTTCTTCCAAATAGTAAGTAACCTCCTGGATGAAGAAAACAAAGAAAAGTGGGAAGATGCACAACAGGTAATATACATCTTACGGTTAAAGACTTGAGCTTTATCATATGTACATGAAAATAAACAATTTGTAAGCAACACAATCAAATAATTAAATCTCATGTAACTTGACTGTATTGTTCTCATGCGCATTGGTATTACTGCTTTTATCTGGTTTATCTCCTAACCAGGAATTATGATATCATTCGCTTGTTTAAAATTCTCAAGGCTTTAGGCACAACCTGACATGTCATCCCTTTTTGCTCTGAGCTATCTCATCTCTCTGTCCAGATATACATGTATGCATTCAGCTTAGCATTAACATAGTTTTTAGGTGATCTTTTTGCAGTTGCTTCCAATTTATATAGATTCATTAAACATGACATCCTGAAGAATGAAGATTTAATACTGGATAGATGAACAATGTCCCTGCTGTGTCTAGGTGGGGAAACAACCATTGTGAGAAAAGCAAAAGAAAAAAATGGCATCTAATACAAAACAGCCAACACAAATTGGCACCCTTTGAGTGCTGATTGAAAATAAAAGTGTGATACAAGCTGGAACCCTAAGGAGACAAGGAGGAGAGGCAAAGTAAATTGTTCTGCTTGAGAATGTTTTCCATACATGAATTTAAAACAATGTGGGCTTTATTTAATGGTACAATACTTTGGCAACTAATTGAATATCAGCTTTACTCTTCAATGCAGTTAGCCTAATGAAAGCTGACTCCTGCTTCTGATTGGAAGGATTTACTCCATATCATTGTACTTTGCTTCAGTTCAACAAACTGAATTATGCTTACCAATAAATACATTAAGTGGCTATTTTATTACGTACACCTATCCAGTGCAGGAATTTCCATTTCTCTTCGCTACCATGGGCTCTGTCTATGTTTTGCTCCCACATCTACGTGCTACCTTTCTTCAGTTGCTGCAGTCTGGAAGATGGAATTAACAGGTTTTACCACCAATAAAGAAATATTAGGATATTACGTATTAATACATACAGGTTAATATTATGATCTTCAAACTCTTATGTTACTTCTTATTATGTGGACTCTCTCATCTTACTGTGCTGTATTGAAGTATTGCTGTGGAGATCAAGCAATAAGACTGGTTAGCTACAGTGTTTAAGCAGATTGTGGAACCCAAATACTGCTTAAATAGTAATGGGAAGCTACCATCAGCAACAACAAGTATGCTTTAAGCTCATGCTTTATGGATTCATGGCTTTTTTTTTTAAATTCCAGTGGAATACAGTTGTCAACCTAATATCATCATGTCTTTAAGGGAAATGTGCCCTAACAACCTGTATGGATGAAACCATTTCATATGAGAATATAGAGTTATGGTGTTGTTTCCAAAGCTGGAGCCTAGTAGGACACATTGGTTAACAAGTTTCATCAGTACATCCCTCTACTGGCAACACTGATGTTGCTGATTAAATGCCTACAGCAGCAGAATCTTCAGTGAGTGTGTCTTTGTGCATTTTGGAGATTCAATTTTGATTGTACACTTTTCAAGACCATTTGTGAAAAAATTTAATGAGGAGGACATTGGAAAATGTCTGTACATCACTCTTAAAAACTTTCAGCCTCACGGATAATTGCAAAATAATGTATAGTGTTTATTCTTGCCACCATTTGCTTACAAATCCTTGACAGTACAGAATGTGAAAAGAAAAGTTGTCCGTTCTAAACATGGGAATTGGCACCGTTGGAACGAATAGTTGAAAAAATTATGGTTCTTTCTCACCTGCTTTAACCTCTACTACTTGGGTCAAAAGTCTTTCTATGTGCGTGAATAGCATGAGGCACTTAAGCACCTAGATGTATGACTAAATAATCCATTAACATGCCTGGACTGGTGCCCTTACTAAACTGGCTCCTGTAAACCAGTATATAAAAAGGAAAAAACCTCAACCATGTGTTTATACTCTTTTAAGCAAATTAAAATGATGGTTTAGCTCAGTATATTTGGAACAAAATTAATACTTGAATACATTACATGATATCAAATTTAATTCATTCTGAATATGTTCTTTAAAGACCAGTGGGTATTTATTAAAGGAAATCTGGAAGGGTAGAAATATGGATGCTGCCATTGCTGACTTTTTTGTGCAGGGGCCAGGGCTGTCACTTTTAAATGGAATTTAATAGTAATTCATTTACCTGTAACAACCAAGCAGAAGGGTAATTAAAACTAATAGGTTTACAAATTTCAATACCTGCTCTGGTACGGAAGTTTTAATTAGGATGACAACATGGAAGTATGTACCTTTTAAAAACAACTAAGCCCTGAGCTTTAATACATCTAGCCTCAAAGGCTCACTTTAAATATAGAATGCTGGCTTCATGACCTAAGATGCCTTGATGCTACATTTGTTAAAGTATATACAGGTGAAACTCGAATAATTAGAATATCGTGCAAAAGTAATTGCAGTAAGTGCTGCAAAAGGGGCCCAAACCAAGTACTGAGTACATATGCATGCTTGTACTTTTCAGAGGTCCGATATTGTTCTATGTACAATCCTTGTTTTATTGATTGCATGTAATATTCTACTTTTTTGAGGTTGTGGATTTGGGGTTCTTGGGGTTTTCATGAGCGGTAAGCCATATTCATCACAATTATGACAAATCACGGCTTGAACTATCTTGCTTTGCATGTAATTAGTCTATCTCATATATTAGTTTCACCTTTTAAGTTGCATTAGTGAAATAAATGAACTTTGCACGATATTCTAATTATTCGAGTTTCACCTGTATATATATATTTATGAGGACAGAGGATTACATCCAGGGAACATGTATACAGCATTAACTTAAAAAAGAATATTATGCTGACCCTACAGCAATGGAGCTATAATGTTACAGCGACACCCACTTAAAGAATGGTGCAAATAAAATGAAATGGCATGATAAAAGTGTACACCATGGGGTGAGGTTTTTTTTTTAGCTATGTGTATATGGTGAATAATAAATACAAACCTCTTTGCTGAAGGCAAAACAATGTTTTAGTTCTATTTATCAGTCTAGTGTTTTAGGTGACATTTTAAAAGGTGGATTTAAATCTAGGATGACACATATACCACTAAAAAAAGTTATGAAAATCTGAGTTGCTTCATATTTTAGCTCATTACATGTTTACTTTAATTTTGTACAAAAAATCTACACCTTTGGTACAAGTTATTCTTCACAAAATACAGCCTACCTGATCTTATACTTTCCTTTGTTCTTGATCCAGTGATCTTCCCTGTGGTGTCCTGTCAGGAGCCACACAGTCTTGCTTCACAAGACATCCTTGCCTGATACTCTTCAGCTTTCATATGCATGCTGCAGCCCCATTAATTCCTACAAGAACATCCCTATTCTGCAGGAATGCTAGAGGCTGCATGTGTGTGCCCACCATAGGAACTAATGGGCTCCCAATAAACATGAGAAAACTGAAGAGGACCCCGTAAGGACATTTTGTAAAACATGACTGTGCAGCTCCCAGTTGGACTGCAGTTAAGATAGCTAGATTGAGGATGATGGCAAATATAAGGCCAGGTGGGCTGCACTCAGGAGGTTTGCTACATTCATTATAGTACAACTTGTTGTCCTTTAAAGTTAACCAGTCAGTTAGCAAAATAAAATAACAGGATTTTTTTTTCTTGTATGTGACTGGGTGATTGAAGTTTACAGCTACACATTATTATTTACTAAGTGAAAAGTGAATTTTAAAAAATGAACATTGATTTGCTAAGTTAACAGTCTCTACTCCCTTAGTAGATCAACCCCAGTGTGTCAAGTGACATAGATCTGATCCAGAGAGCTGGCAGCTAAAGCAAAGAGCTCAAATTACTTTACAAAAGGATTATTAAACTTTTGATTTCGGACTATGCCACATCTGACGACTCACTGATGCATTTGCAATATATTTTATTTATCACTGGCTGATGGAAAATAAAAGGATGAGCTTTGTCTGCTTACAGTAATGTAAAGATAAAGCATTTTTATACAGTTTTAAAATGCATAAAGCTTCATTAATAATGGATCTCAGTAGTTAAAATGTGCATTAGGCTGGAATGATGTCAATTCATAGGTGGAGATATCAATATAATATTAATCTCACTATGCACCAGCTAATTCCATCTATCTTTTCCACAAATAACCTGCTTTAAACTGGTTAGCAATGGATGCATACTAAGTAACAATTTACAGAAGATTTGATGAGTATGTTTGAAATATTCTTTAATTTGTATTTTAACCATTATATTGTTCATAGGATATTGTATATCATAAAATCTTTGACTATGCCTACATTATTCATGTTACAGTAAAACTAAATTAATGAAGCAATGAATTACTGAGCCTAAATTACCAACAGCTATATATGTTTGACATTTGGGAATACTTTTAGAGAGAATCTTGCCTGTTAATGTGAAAGGTACATTGCTAATAAATGGCCAATATATATAAATAAATAGTGTGGATGTCTAATCAGAAAAATAGTATCAAAACAAAGGTATAAAGCTGTTGCCTGAGTGTATGAGTCAGCTTCAAGGCATCCTGTGTTGTCATGGAAACAAGCATGTGTACTGCAGTGGAAATGGTTGCTTTGTTAATCCCAATACAATTATTTTGCAGGATTAGAAAAAGAGAAAAAAAGATTGTTAACAGCAGTGTACATTCTACATGTTCAGAATGGTAACACTCTGTACTAAAAGATACAAGTGTTATCACTGCAAAGTGTGCTTTTGCCTCTTGTATTTGCTTGTAGGTTTTTCTACAGAAATGTTAGCTTCCTGTAAGAGAAAAATAGTTTAGGTTTTCTGGAGTGCAGCTGCAGAGGATAGAACATCCCTTTCAAATTAATTGCCAGAGCAACAAACCAGCAATTACGGTTTATATATGGATCGGATGTATGGCAGCACCCAATTTCCCGTAAAACTGCAATATTGCAGCTGTTCATGTTAGAACACAGACATTTTCAATGAACTAGAATCTAAAAGACAGTTGTCAAACTATCCGATAAATCCAATGGATTTTCATAATTTATATAAAGATTACTTAGGCTGGTGTATGTGAGTGAGGTTTATTTAATAAGACAGTACAGTAATAAGACAGTACATTGAGAATGTGCAGTAGCAACCGCAAGAGCAACCACATTTCAGTAAACTACAGTCAAACCAGTGGAAGGTAAGCTTTGGCCTCAGGTTACTGAACTTTGCAAATTGCTCTATTTTTGGCCCGTTCACACTATGTGCGGTGACTGGTGTTTTTCTGCACTTGGTAAATGCCAGTCACTGCAAGGGTACTCAAGGAACTACTGTTTTCTATGTGCCCTGTTCCCACAGCAGTGCTGCCTTCAAGTGATTTGCAAAGCCTTGTGAAAAAATACAGACATGCTGCATTTTTCCACAATGCACAGGAACTCACCTGAAGTCACCATCCATTTTTGTACCACAGCGCAGCATACACAGGAATACAGAAAAAGTCTAACAAGTAAAAAAAAAAAGGGAAACAGTTACAATGCAAGGCACCACCCTCCACCACCAGCAAAACTGCTTGTTGTGGAAGGGGTCCTAAAGTATAAGCTTTGGATATACTGGGAAAGATGATAACTTGTTTCTGGTTTTTAGAGCTATCTGGGGTTCTGTTACAATGATTTTATAGTTTTACTAGGTAAGCAGCAAGAGAAAATCTGCAAGGGAAGTTTCATTTAAGAAAGGAATATTTTGCTTAGTGAATGTGGTGAAAATTTGCTTTTAAAAGAATACCCAATTTGCAAGGAAAATAAAAAACAACAGCATTTTTCTTGCACATAACAGTATGATTGAACCCAGCACGATAAGTGAAAATTAATTTGAAAAAGGAAAACTTACTTTGCCAAGAGAACATGCTTTACTCCTTTATTAAGTCAACCCTGTGTGTTAAGGGATAGAACTCCTGTTATGGGTTTACTACTGTCTGTGTAGATTTGCCCTTACCTCCTCCAAAACACAACATCATTTTAGTCAGAGGAAATCTCCAGCAGGTACCCAAACAGCTATGGAAAGCTGACTTATGTTGCAACCCTTCTTTTCTACTAAAATAGAGTTTTAATGCTATGTTTCTCTATCTCTGAAATCACTCCATCCATGTTAGAAAGATTTACCTTCCCTTCCTGTCCCTGCAACAATGTTATCACTGGTGCAGGAACTCAGGAGAAATCTTCCTTAAAGGGACAAAGCAAATAGAACAGAAGTTGTAAACCTCTCCCCACTCTAACTAGAAAAAAAATAAACTGGCCAGAGTTCCACTTAAATAAACAAGCTCAGAATACGTTGCAATACAATAGGACAGGTACAGTGTTAGATACTGTCAAATGATGTTAAGCTGTCTGACTCGTGTAACCTATTGTCTGCTATTGCTGCTGCAATATTTAATTCTAGATTTATCCAGGCTCTGTGGAGTTGATGCAGGTCATTGAAGACTTCATACACATTGTTGGAATGGGAATGATGGATTTTCAGAATTCATACCTCACAACAGGAAATGTAGGTAAGAATCACACTTTTGCCTTCTTTATTACTGTTTTGTCAATTGTAAAAAATCTGGTTGGCAATATCATTCACTCTCATTTAGAGCTATTTAGATAGTCAACCTGATGTTCTCATTGTAGGTGCAACATGTAAAGTAAACTTTTATTTACAAATTATGTATGAAACTGTGGGCTTTTAATACAACTTGGTTTTACTTCTAAATAAAACAAATACTTTGAAAAAATAATCAGAGGGAAGATCAGAAGCTGGAAGTGTTTTGATATCCCTCTTATCGAGGTGCAGATACCCACCATGCCCAGCCCTCATGGGGGGACAGTGGAGCCTGGGATAGCCCACACCGGCAGATGAAGGGGCACACACTGTCTCCATACACGCAATCGGGTGGCTCTTTAGCTGCTCTAAAACCTGTATGGGACAGTCAACTCTGGCTGTAAAAAACAGTACCAAGATTATGGCTGCTGCAGATCTTGGTATAACCATGTCAGGACCTTGCCGTTTATATAGGTATTGCAGTCCTGTGAGATTAAGGTAGCATTTTAATTGTTGTTGTGGGCTGAATGTGATGGTGATAGTCTCAGATCCTACCTATACCATCAGAATGTGATGATTGCACCCTCACCCTGATTAGAGATTTTCCAGCTTGCGGAACAACAATGTAAGCACCAGTTTACTGTGAATGATAATTACTGGGATCAGTTAACTCATATGTTACCACATATTTTAATGGAAACACACACTGATCACAGCATGTGCTGTAGCAATTTTGATCTTTAGGATATTTTTGTGACACTCTTTGCCATGCCAAACAGGAATGTAAAACAGTTAAAAAATATGGTAGGCATTTTCAAAAGAGCAATAAGTTCTTTCATTTATATTTAAGAGCATTAGAAGAGTCAGATTATTCATTTTAAAATATTGTTTTAATAAAAAGAAAAACAGTGCAAACAATATTTACAGAAAAGATATTGCAAAACAGACAATACACAGCAGTAAAATATATGGGATTTAGGGTGTAAAATATATTAATCAAGTTTGCTTGGTTTTTGGTTGAGTAAAATACTCTTCAGAGTAAGTCCAATCTGGTGTATTAAAGTACGGCTCTCATGAATGACCCTTAGCAATTCTTCATAGTTTCAGTGTTAAACGAAAGCTCCAGCTACCCATAGCAGCAGCTATTTGTGGTCCAACCACCACCCAATCACCCAATCAAAACAGATGAAGTGATGAGTGCTGAAGTGTTCCTAAATGCCAATATTTCTATCTATATCAATATTTCCAAATGCCTATGTTGTACAGTCTCACAACCAGCATATTATTGCACAGAGTAATATTACAATTCAATAGATGAATGATATGCATCTTATGCATAGGAGATGCAATGTGCCCTGTCCCCCTTCTGTACCTTGTATTATAGCTATATTTAATTTCTAACTGATCTTTATTTTCTTATACATATAATAATTTTTTATGAATGTATCTCAATTACTGTAAGAAATATAAAAATTGTATGAAACTTAATTCTGGACAGTTCATCTAAATAGTATTATCATATACTAGTACATACTAGTATAGTAGTATTAATCCCTAAGGCTAGTTATGCATGCATAGATTTCTTTCCTTCCTTCAGCCCATGGGTTGAATGAGAGAAAATCAACACATTTCTCCATTTATGTTGAACAGTGTAAATGGAGGTATCTCCACTGCCAGCTATTACATTTAGGTAGGTGCAACACCCACAGCTGCCTAAATACCTGAACAAATAACAAATAAAATGAGATGCAGTCATGCTTCGGGCGACATGTCAAGCTGCATGGTTCTCATGTCTGACAGATGTGTATGCCTCCAGACTATTTATGATAGGGTATTTATGAAATCCATTAAGAGGCTTTCCAAGCTCTATTATGCACTGTTTATGATACTGCTAGAGCTTTTACAACTGCCTACCTGCCATCTAACTCAGGGCCAGTTTCTCTCAATTGTAAACTGGATTTTTTTTAAATGTGTTTTAGTCTGGTCTGAGGAATTTTAAAGTTTTTGTTCCCTTCTGCAGTACAAACATCAGATGTAAAGCTAAACATTTTTGTCACTGACTTACACATTTTGAAGAAATGAGGGTGGTACTGTGTTCAGCACAATTTACCCAATCTCCCCACACAACCTGGGGTCATCAGATCTCATTATTGACACACTAAACACTGATTTTTTTTCTTCTATTTTTCTTTTTTTCGGACAATCTCAGATGACAGCAATTTGAAATGTCTTATTCAGTAATAGTAAAGTGAAAATTATGGAGCAAATAAATATATTCATTCTGTTGCTTATGTCAGTTACTGACTGTTAATCACTTGGAGAACACTACACATAAACAGTCTAATTAATACCTAATGTGATTTTTATTAATACATTAATTTAGATATGCTATAAGAACCCTTAATATGTAACATGTAGAACAGGTGATTGTATTAACTGCAAAATCCGATGATTCCTTTTATATCATATATATTCTGAATTCATTCAAATACATTTCTGAATGACACATTATGTAGCAAAGGTCAACAAACTGCAATATGGTGGTATTTAAAAAAAAAAACTCTTCCTGATTTTTAGGAGGCTCACATATATATAATGACTGATTTGCTTTTAAACATGACCATTAGAAAAGTAGGCAAATAAAATCTGAAATAGTCTGTCCAAATAACAGTATGGACTGTTATATTTATTTATATTTATTTCCAAAAATGTTAAATATTTTCTTTGGATATATTACACACCCTCTTCCCACCTTTGCCTCTACTTCACAATAGATTTTGTTTATTCTTTTTCTCAAGCATTATTATGTTCTTTAACTTTCATTGAAAGCATTCCATTACTGGAAGCACTTCAAAAACATAAATTCTGCTCTATGCTGTCACTTTTAGCATTATTTATCCAGCACTGTCCTAATTGAAGGTCTGTATCATTGATACTTTTTGACGTTTGTAATTTATTCGTGATTTCATCCAAACCAGGCTCGATTAAAAAAATCAGGTTACAAAGAAGCAACCATGTCTTTTCAGTGAGCACATATTTTGAGTGAATTTATAAAGACTCTTAGATTAGCAGCTAAAAGGAGACCTGTATTAGAGATGACCAAGTAATGGAAAATCCTATGCACTAGTACCCTCCTCCTGTGTGGGCCTTTATCTCTACATGGCCATGTGAACTTGGGGAGATGCAATGCTTAGGGCTGACAATATTACTATTAACAGAAATCACATGTATTAGAAAGAACTGGCAGGACCAACAGGTAACAACTAGGGGATGTAATGGAAAGCGATCAATGAGCATGCAATGAATATAGACTCACATGTGAAAATGAAACGTTGCATAGTCAACCTGTAAACAAAGTAGGGCTGAAATAACAAATCGATAAAGTCAATAATAAATAATGAAAATTGTTTTCAATGATTTTCATTATTGATTAGTTGGGCTGCTTGCACCCTCACCCCCTCCCCTTTTCTGCCTTACTTGCATGCTTCTGAAAACTGACTGACTGTTAGGGCACTGCCCAAGGACCCACGGCCTCCTCCCCTGGATGATCATAGTGGACTGAGGTGATGCATAGGGCCATTCCAGCATCGCCTGGAGTCCCGTTTGGGTCCCCCAGGCCTCCCCATGCCTCAGCTGCCTCCTCCTGGCATCACCCGGAGTCCCAGTGAGCACGTACTGACTGTTTGGGGTCTGTTGCCATTCAGGACCCGTGGCCTCCCCCATATATTAGCCTCCTCTCCTCCTCCTCCTACCTGGCTGCTCATAGTGGACTATGAATGGGCTGAATAGAAATGTACTTACCAATGTAAGTAGTGTGTATTATGTATTGTATGTGTAATGTGTGCATAATATGTGTTGTATGTGTTACATGTACGTATTATGTGTTGTATGTGTGCTGTGTGTGTATTGTGTGTTGTATGTGTAAAGTGTGCTAACTATGTGCTGTATGTGCAAAGTGTGCGTATAATGTGTTGTGTGTGTAATGTATGCTTACTATGGGGTCTATTCACGAAGCTGCCGAGGGCAGCCGAGTGAATGACCGATCAGAAGTGAAGTGAACCGAACACTGTTCGGCTATTCACTTCAGGCTGGTACGGCTGATTTCAGCCGTACATCGGCTGAAATCCGCCGTACATCGGCCTGCTTCGTGTGGCTTCGGGTTGGCCGAACATGCTGAGCATGAAGTGCAGAAGGAGTTCGACTCAGCCGGTCCAACATCTGGATCGGCTGAGCCGAACCTCCGGCAGTCTTCTCACTGCTGTTCCGGCTACTCTTAAAGATGCCTTCGGCTCGACTGAGCCGCTTGGCCGACATCGGAAGCTGTATGGGCAATAATGAACCGAAGGGGTCCTGGGGCCGAAGCTAGCCAAGGGATCAGCCGAAGCTGCGGCTAGATCCTTCGGCAGGTTAGTGAATAGACCCCTTTATTCACTCTGCCAGCACGGCTTTCTGCATGGCTCAGCCGAGCCGCTCGGCCATGATCGGGAGCTGTACGGGCTATTGTGGATAGCCTGTACAGCACCCCCTCGGTTCTACTGAACCGAAGGGGTCCTGGGGCCGAAGCTAGCCGAAGGATCGACCGAAGCTACGGCCAGATCACTCGGCAGCTTCGTGAATAGACCCCTATGTGTTGTATGTGTTCTGTGTGCTTACTATGTGATGTATGTGTTGTAGTGTGCATATTATGTGTTGCACGTGTACCGTGTGTGTATTATGTGTTGTGTGTGTAACGTGTGCCTGTGAAGTGAGTAGAGTTAGTGGCATAACAACCGGGCGGGGGTGGGGAGGAAGACAGTGTAGCTGCCCCAGGCACAAAGATGGGGGGCACCGGCCAGGCAGTGAACACATTTAGGAAAAATTTAATCTCTAGCTGATTGGCTCACATATATGAATCTGCGCATCAGGATTCAAGCATGCCACCAATTTGATTCCCCCAGAAAAAGTGTCTGTTGAGAGGAGTCCAGGAGAGAAGTTCACTTGGTAATGTTTTCCTTCCTGCAAAAGTTCTTTCTGTAACATATGCCAGGGATGAGAGGTATGAAAGATTGAATATAATATTAATTCATAATTAGTTAAAAATGTAAATACTTTTTTTCTATCCAAGTAATTGATTAATTAAAAAAATAATTGGCCAACTAATCACTTAAGGAAAAAATTGTTAGTTGCAGCCCTAAAACTAAGTGACCCTTTATGAAAGAAATCTCTTCTGTATTTAAAAAAAATATTTAAAACATATTTAGAAACAAGCTGTGGTTTGCAAGCCACATATGGCATATATGTCCACTTTATCTGCTTGTAGCCACTGAATTGGTGGTAGGATTTTAATTATCTGTGTTACGAACTGATGTATTTAAAATGAAACTCCTGATTGAATTTTTGGTTGCACAGGGAAGAGTTACATCCTCTATTAGATTTTTTTATCACTGTTTTCTATGAGAAGACATTACAAATATGACCTCCACATCTTCAAACAGATGTCCCCATTGGAGGTTGCCATTTATTTCCTGTTCCAGTCCCAAATGTCAGCAGTATTTCACCACAACAGGAACCTGATGGAGGTTGTTACTCTTCACCATTCTATCCAAAACTAAACAGAACGTTTTGGCTAGCACTAAAGGTCCTATTAAAGGTTAAAAAAAACTGCTTCAACAACAAATCAAATATAGATTTACTGTCTTACTTATGGTTTTCTTTTGAATTCCATGCAAACTAGGTAAAGCCTCAAGCAATTGGCTGTCATGCCTGCCAGTAAAATAGACCTTTATTTCAGGAACTGTGATTAACTGTAGATTTTTGCAGAAATGCTCAATAACAATCAATACTGTTTGCAGCAGGCCTGATTAGAGGGGAAGGCAAGGAAGTGGGGCACATCCCTTGGGCCTGGCTTTTGAGTAAGCAGTAGGGCTAGAGGTATGGCTTGTTGAAAACATAGGTTGTTCAGCAGTGCTGTACTAAATGTATTATATTAAGATCAATTAACTCAGCTAAATTGCATGTGCTATTTGTCATAGCAACAGTTATTTTCAGCTTTTAGTGATGTTGCTGGATATAACTCATGGTATGGAAAATAACAACAATTATGGTGATGACCAGGGCACTGCACGCAATTACACACTTCACCTGTCCCTCCCGGGGCAGCCTGCACAGCCTGACTTTCTTACCATGAGAAAGGTGGGCTGGGCCCCTCCAAAACATTGGCATAATAAACTTAAAGCGATAGTAAACCTTTGTTTTTATAATTAAGAGTTTCAGAGGTACTTTAAATTTCTTTTTTTCCTTTCAACTTTTTCCCCAAAACCGCTAGCCCCCCCCCCCCCCCGTGGTG
>NW_017306752.1:652311-684424 GCF_000935625.1 Nanorana parkeri | reverse complement strand
CTGCCAAAAATCCCGACCTCCCAGGTTTTTTCTCTTTACTTCTGCTCTAAGGGCCACCGTGTTCTATGTGCACTTCATCGCAAGATCACAGAGTGCTTAAAGTGATATTAAACTTTCATTTTTTTTTTCTTACTTGAATTGCAGTTTTTTTTTCTTTCAAGATTTTTCTTTCCTCTGCTGGTACCCCCACCACCATGTGTGCGGGTGTCTCCATCAGCTAGCCGGCTACTGAGGAGACACCAATGTGTGCATGTTCATGACAGTGCCCACACCTAGCTGTGTGCGTCCAAAGGCACACACAGCGTGCAGCAAGCCACGCCCACTGCTCCTGCATTCACAGTTTGAATTATGGCAGAAAATGCCTTTCTTCTATAAAATATGTTAAAAGAGAATATAAGTAAGAAAATGACTGCTAAAGGCATGGATCCCACCTAAGTATCAAAAGTTAGAAACTTACATGGTTCAGAATTTTTTTAGGAATGCAGTAAAGGACTTACTTTATTAAATGTGTGGCATAATTAATTTAGTTAATATAAAACAAGAATATTTAGCACTGTACATGATGTATATTTGATATGGTTCACCATTTGTTTTTAACTGAACTCCAGGCAGATACAAAAGAGAGAGAGTGAGTTCTGTATTTATTTAATACATCACTAGATTTATTTTTTTAATGCAGACAGCAGGAGTGCCTGACTTTAGTTTCACATGAGACCCTTTCAGTCCCTATAGAGCAGAGCATAGACTGAGGGAGAGAGAGTAGCAAAATGAGCCAAGGAACATGCTGAGAGAAGGGGAGAGTAAAGTGACAGAAATTAGCTGTTCAGTATGCTAATTCTTCCTTCCACTGAGCGTTAAAGTGGAGGACACCTGTAGGTGTTACCTAACTGTAGTAGGAAAATATTGAGGTCTCCTGCCCTGTCAGACAGGGCAGTGCTTTATAATTGGGCTGGGTAAATCTGAGGATTGGAAATACAGTAATACAGATTAATTGACAGGTAAAATAGCTCTTTTATAAGTATGTTATGTGTGTATTTATGTAGCTGTTTTCCTGGGCTTTAATAGAACTGCAAACCAGACATAAAACACAAGCAAATCACATAGCATTTTATAAAATGCGTTAGTGGAAATGGGCTATACAAGTATTATATAAAATAATTAATTGGATTCTATAGGTTTAGCAATGTCTTGATTGTGTATATATTACAAAATGTGCTAACATCAACACTATTATACGTATCACACTGAATATTTCTCAAGGGGATGTTTTAGTCATTTCTGAAGCTCGGTTTACAAATTGAATGTAAAGTAATGCATTGTTACATTCTTTACTCTCATGGGTTTAGTTTTATGAACATTACAATTAGCAGTTTATGTTGTGGGGTTTTACGTGTTAATGTATTTGTATGGCAGTCATTTGGCTGTAATTCCATATTAAAATGTATCTTTTGATGAGCTATGAATGATACAAAAGCAGTATGTATATTGTGAATAGTATTAAAAGCATGAGTACACATTGTTTTTAAATCAATGCATTCAGTTATACAGTAAATATCTAAAACGTTCATCCAAACCAACAGTTTTCTGGTAAAGTATAAAACAATAAAATGACAAAAACATGCAGTGGTGCCCTCACTCCACTCTAGCCTGCTCACAGGATACAAAAGGAGCAGCAGGAGATTGGTGATTTCATCTCTCTGCTAACCCTGCTCTCTCTACCTATTAGCATGTATCTTCTCAGCACTTTTGTATGCTGCATTCCTGATTGGTTCGTAGTCCTGCACTTCCCTCTCCTAATCTGATTGCTCTAGTATAGGGGAGTGTAAGAGGTTGATACCATGTCAATTCCAGGTACTTAAAATAATATTAAAGCTTTAGGTTTTTTTTTCTTATTTTTATCAGTGGCAGGCCGTCTTTGTTTTCTTTTTTTTCTTTTTAATTCCTCACTTTCTAGTGGGTCCCCACTTTGCTCTCCCTCCGACCCCCTGCACAGGGGCTGCCAGTAGCTAAGCGGCTACTGTGGAGGCACCCATGCGTGCGCATTCCTAGCCATGCCCACATTATCTCTGTGTGTCCATAGACACACACAGCCCGGTGACAGGCCACGCCCCTCCTCTCCAACAGTTTGACTGATGGCAGAAAGAGCCTATGGCTTCTCTGTCCTCAGTGTTCTCCCCTGCAATCAGGAAGTTCAGGATAGAGGATCGCTTCAGGGACAAGCGGTGTTTACAGGTAAGTGTGGGGGGATGGGAGAGTCAAAAAGGTACTGGGTGTTTTTTACCCTAATGCAGAGAAAAATGCCCAGCCTTTAATACTACTTTAAGTTAGTTAAAAAAAATTCTAAACGCATTCATTGATATGTTATATCAATAAATGCTATGCTGTTGAAAAAATGTTATATATGCTCTATGATACGTAGCTAAATTAATTTGTGTCTTTTATATCAGCTTGAAGTTCAGCTTCAAAGTGTATGTCGAACCAAAAGCTTTATATTTTTAGTTATTGGTAGAATGGGGTAAGATTAAAGCCACTGTCTAGATTTTACTGCTATCTGGGGCTCTGTAAGAAAGATGTACCCATTCTTCCTGTCCTGTTGATGCAGATGCAGACTGTGGTTCTAGCCTTCTCTCTACTAAAAGAAGAAATAAAAAGGGAAAAAAGCATTTTTATTTCTGTCTGTGTTGTTGAAATGTTCCCTTATTTCCTGTCTAGTAAAACATTGTCATCAGGACAGGAAGTGAAGGAAAATATATCTAACAGATCCCTGGATAGCAGTAAAATCTGACAGGGGTTCTAAACATTTCCCATTCTAGCCACTGAATTGGATTAACATACAATTTAAGTGCAAATTGGTTTGATCTTGCATATAAAAATAATAATTTTTTAATTAATAAAGTTATGCTGAAGCACACTTGGTAAACTTTTTTTATTTTAAACCATTTTAAAGCTTTCATTTTTAGAATCTAATGTATACCAATGATATGGTATAGAGACATAGGAAGTGGGGCGAGTTACATGCTGTTTTTTAGCCTGCTAGCAAAGTGGCAGCAGCCACATAACTCTTGTTAATTACCTGCACCATGCCGCTCACCCTTGGTATTTGTGAGTACTTTAGGGAGAATTTACAAACCAGACTGGAGCAGACAGAATCTGGAGCAGCTGTGCATAGTAACCAATCAGCTTCTAGCTTTCATTTTCAAAACTCAACTAATTAATTAAAGATTTCTAGCCTTGACAGTCTTGAATTTTCAGAAAGTTAGGTCAACATTTCCTGTAACCCTTTCGCTGCCAAGGCCTTTTTTGCACACATGTTATAATCCACTTTTTAAGCCTGAGAATTACTTAAAAATTACTTAAAATTATATAAAAATACATTTTCTGAAAACAAAGATCCCGTAGAATAAAATGTTATCAAATTTTTTTAAAACTATAAAAGATTAGGTTATGATAACAAAATAGATACCGATGCCGAGTTTAAAAACTGTGTGTGTCTGTGAAACAGTAACAAAATACAGTACCAAATTGTCCATAGGTAATGATTTAAAAGCTTGTACAGATCATTAGTTTAGAGATATCCATGAATATTGGCCCTAGAATCATTGCTCTCACTCTGGTGCACACGGCGATACCTGACTGTGATCGTCGTTTTCATATGCAGGCACCCCCGATGCATATTTACGTTAATATGTGTGCGCTCGGGGGCGGGGGACTTAAAAAAACATTTTTATTTTTACATTTATTTTATTTAATCTTATTTTTTTTTACTTTACTTAATTTCTATCACATATGGGGGCTTACAAGCCCCCTATTTGATAGAATTCTAGTGTTGATAGGTACACTTTAAGGTGACATTAGGAGACAATTAAACACTTAATATTACCTTTGCACTCTACCTTTGCACAGATCATGCTCCAATGCACCTTACAGCTTTTTGCCCAGCTTCTGCAGCTAAGCAATGACAGTTGAGGCACCGGAAGTGATGCAATCAGTGTAGTCTCCATTCCCATGCAGCAGGGAGAAGATGGATGTTTGCTGCTCTCCTTTCCCACTTCCGGCCGGCACCCGAGATGGAGGGGAAGCAGAGCCTGGGAAGCAAGGCAGGGGTGTCTGGCGGAGGAGCATGCACTGCATCGGCCCCTGGAAGCGATCTGGCTGCCGCTCAGCTGCCAGAATCACTTCCAGTGTAAAGCCGACAGACAGCTTCACACATGTAAACAGAGGGCTTGCTGTCAGCAAATTTTTTACTTTTCGGAATATTCGGATCCACTGTTTGTTCATATTCAGAATGGATCCGAATTTTCCTTTTTTCGTTTCCGACATTCGGATGGGTTTTTTTTTTTTTATTCCCCTCATTTTGTTGAATTAATTAATGAAAAAAACAGTGTCGGGTCCCTCCCGATTCATACCAGGCCCCTTAAGTCTGGTTGGAATTATAATTGGGGGACTCTGCCCCCCCCCCAAAAAAAAATGGAAAGCATGGGGTCCCCCCACAATCCCTTACCAGACCCTTGATCCAAATAGTGGCCCATCAGAGCAGGAAATGGGGGGCATGCATGTGCTCCCTCCCCCTGCACCATACCAGGCCCTCAGCATGGGGTAGGGTCTCTTCCCCACAACCCTAGCCCGGTGGTTGTGGGGGTCTGCGGGCAGGGGGGCTTATAGGAATCAGGGTTCCCCCTTTGATAGCTGGAAATAGCCAATAGCAGGCTGGCTATTGCTGCTGCCCACTGCCTGCTGTTAATCTGCAAAGGAGTGGACCTAAGAGAAAAAGTTATTTCTCAAGTCCTCCTCTGTGGATTGACATCAAGGAGTGGGTGGGTGCAATAGCCAACCTATTAGTTATTGCAATTTGAAATAGCCAATGGCAGACTGTTTATTTCTCACCCACTGCCTGATATAAACAAACATTCCGTCAAAGGCGTCGAGCGGCAGGATTTCTTTTCCCCGCGGTTCGACAGGTGTTGGGCATCCAGGATCAGGAGGATACATCCCTGGGCGATGTGATCGATGCTGAATGTACATAGTGGAACTTTTTTCTTTTTTTAATATAGGAGCTGTCAAAAACTATTTTAGTATACACACACACACACACATATACACAAGCAACACTATATAGGTTGAACCTGATGGACCTGTGTCTTTATTCTACTATGTAACTAAAAACTGTGTTTTGCGTTTTGTTTACTATTGAATGTTTATTTAGTGAATGAGTAGGGGTAAAATTTACCCTTCACTCATTCACCTCGTGGAGGCGGCATCTGGGTGCCACCGAGATTCTTATAAAGCCCCCTGCCTACAGACCCCCACAACCACTGTGCCAGGGTTGTGGAGAAGAGGCCCTTGCCCTCATCAACATGGGGAGCCTATCCCTATGAGAGCAAGTGGACTGGTATGGCGTAGGGAGGGGGGGCGTCACACTCTCCCACCCTTTCCTGCTCTGCTGGGCCACTGCTTAGATCAAGGGTCTGGTAAGGGATTTTAGGCGGGACCCCACACTTTTTTCTGCATGGAGTTCCCCTTGAAATTCCTACCAGACCTAAATGGCCCGGTATGGATTGGGAGGGGGACCGCACACTGTTTTTATATATCTATCTCTCTTTATATTTATATATATATAGAGAGAGAGATAGATAGATAGATAGATAGATAGATAGAGATATAGATATAGATACTGTATATATATATATATTAACCGTGAACAATAGTCCGATTGGCATTCGGACATTTCGTTAGCGCAAAATTCGGATTCATTTGCATTCGGTATTTGTTTTATTTGGACATTCAGATCCATCCGAATGCCCGAATTCACGAAAATTCGTCTGAATTTGCATTTGGCACAAAACTCAATTGACATGTCTAGTCATTGCTAACCTCTCATTTAAATTAAAGTTGCCTGGCTGTCTTTCAGATGCTTTGGCTTCAACACTTTCTGAGTGGCTGACTTGGAAGAAATTTAGAGTTAAGAAACATTTATTTTGTTTTGTGACCCTAAATATTGAAACCAGACACAGTAAGGCAACTGATATTTTCAGAAAGAGATTAGCTGTGGCAGATATCACTGTTCTTTCATGACAGGTGTACTGGAAGATACAAGTCCTTAGCCTTATAGAATATCTGTGATTTGCAGCTGCTTTGAAGTACAGTCATTGTGCTGCACTACAAAGCAGAAAGAGAAGAGTTCATAAATAATGAGCAAACATGGCATGTGCATATAAATATATATTTGCAAACTATAAACAAATCTAATTTATTTTTAAACTTTAACACTTAATTAGTGTATTTGCATTGAGGATCACATGCACACATTTATTTGTAAGCTGTGAAAAGATTATATTTTTCCTATGTCTTTTATCATACAATACCTTGTTAATGTTAAGGTGCAAAGGGTTTTTTTTTTACCAGAGGCCATTTAGCTGTGCTGGCCTCCAGGTCAAACATTGCCAGATCTCTTTTGAAAGCTCAAAGGCTTTTATTTGTGTCAGTCAAAACGTGGACTCACAGATTCTGACATTCTTTTAAAATGAATTGCTCTTTTGGGTCACAGTAGTCATGCTCAGTGCAATCCGCAGAGTGAACATGTCAGCCCTCAACTTATATCCATTCACCATGAAAGATTTACTGCTTTAGATCTGTGTTATTTGTAACAATTAATGTTTTGTGTTACAGCTAATCTGTAGCAGAAAACTAGTGACATAAAATTACTGCAGTTGAAGGACATGGCTTTATCGTCCATTGGACTATGTCAGCAGTTATACTGCAGTGCCATTTAAAAAAAATCAGAAGGCTTAATAAATCATGAATATGATTATAAATAAACCTAAACTGTCACATGTGAAGCCAGATCACAGTGCCGTAGACTGAAATGACTGAGACACTGTAGAAATTGCTTTTAGATTTTTAATTCATGTTGCTATTGCCAAGTAATAAGGAAAATGAGCAGTTTTGGCATCTTTTATTTAAATCTTCCACAGCCTATCAGCTCTACAGAAACCAAATGGGGTCAGACAGTTCTTTATGTCCAGGTGTTGTAGGTAATTATTCAATAAAGGATTGAACAGATTAAGTTTATTATTACCTTGTAAAATGTATTTATGTATTAACAGAGGTGGCAAATGTATGTTAAATCTAATTAGACATAGTTCATACTGCAGAAGGTTAGGTTGTAAAAGCGTAATTATCTTCAAAAACAGTAGAATTTCCAAATATCACTGATATTTTTTTACATTTCCTAGGCAAGTATTTAAGCCAGCTTCAAATCTGTATTAGGGCTCTGTCTTACATGGGCACCAAAAAACAGTTCTTTGGTTGCCACACCACATGGTCCTCCTAATCCTCTCCTAATCCAGTGTTAGATCAGCATATTGCAAAGAAGAGTATGTCTCCTTGCATCAACACACTTCATGATATGCTATGGGAAAATGAATGCGCACCACAACACTGGAATGTGGTGACATTGCAGCAGTGCCGTGCCTTCTGTGCTGGGTGAGGCATCCCGCAGCCTGCCGAAGCTCTGCCCCCATCCCGCTGAAGCTCCAGCTGAAACTCCACCCCAGCACAGTAACCAAGATGTGTGGGGAGGAGGAAGGGAGGAGACAGGGAGAAGCCTTCCTGTCCCTCACTTGCTCTTCACTGGTGAGTCACTGGTGAGGCATTGAGATCGATGTCCTCACTGTTTTTCTTTTTTTTTGATTGGACAGCTTGGATCAATGGTGCTTTGCCATCCACAGAGCTCACACCTCTAACACAGAGCAGAGGTTGTGACAGCTCTTGCCTCACCAAGTTAGGTTACACAAGCAGTGGGGAAGCCAGCTGCTGTGTAACCAAACTACCTGTCAAAAGCCGGATGCAGTGCTGCCTGTAATTAAGAGGCAGCACTCCATCCATGACAGGTTACACAGCGGGAAGGCTTTCCCTGCTGTGTAACCTGTAACAAGCTGCTCTAAATGGAGATAAAAAGCTGTCAGCTTCAGACTTGAAGCTGACACCTTTTTTCTTCATAACACTAGATGAGGCTCTGCCTCACCTGCCTCTCCTGACCGCATGCCCCTGCATTGCAGTCCCTGTTCATTTTTACTAGCATATGTGTAAAGTTGTGTCTGTGACATTGTCGAACACAAGACTGTGAATACGTTACAGGAAATTTTCTAGACTGGATTAAATGCAGGCATCTAGAGGTAACGACATGCATTGCCACTTGCACAGAACATCGTGGTCAAAAGCCAGGGTGCTGTGTTGTGCAAGGACCAACTTTAGTTCCTGAAATCAAAGCTCAGTGCTTTCCTTTTCTCTCTCAGCATCCTTCTCTATTGCTCAATCAGGCTGCCCATAATGATTACTACCCAGGTGCATTGGGTGGGAAGGTGCAGTGCTGTGAGACTCATGCAAACATCAGGTTGGTAGGAAGGGATCACCCACATAATAATTATATACACAGTTTGCAGTTTTGAGTAACTGCTTCCTTAGAATAGGCAATCAATTTATATTTACATTTCTTAAAACAAAAATAAATGCTAAGTCAATGGTATCTCAACACTGTTCACCATTTGTACCCCTCATTTAAGTACCCCTGGTGAGCTATGGGGAACAATAGACCACTGAGAGAGGTAGTTTACTCCTTCGCTCACAATCATTATGGTTGTATTACATGGATGGACCAACCTAATGTTGTCATCTCAGATGGATAGCAACGCTAGTCCTGGAAACTACATCAAAATAACTCCTAGGACCAGGATTTTTTTTGTATCAAATTGCAATGAATTGAGCAATCATCTTGTTTAGTTTAGGGTCCAGTCAAACATAAGTGGGCCCCCCCTGTACAGGGGGCATCACCAGGACAAGCCCAAACAGAGGTTATCCTTATCTGTGGAGGTTTATGCTAATAGATTAACCACAAACAATGCTTGATCTTCTTCTATTTAAGAGGTCAGCTAATGCAGTGGATATCTTTCCAAAGGTGGTTATGGAATCACTGAATTTTTGGAGACATATTTGGATGGGGTAAAACAATTTTTTTTTAACTTACACTTTATGGACACCAATGTGTTGAAGATTATTTTTTGTAGTGATGTATTGACACATTATATATGGGTTATTTTATGAGGACTCTTCACTTGGTACAATTATTTTTTGTTTAAAAAGTAATAGCATAAGGAGTTGTTGGTATTTTTCTAGTATATATTGTAATTTTAGTGTTATTCTGATTAATAATAATTATTATTATTATTATGCTTGTCTTATTTGTGAGAAGTGCAGAGTATTTTAAGGTTTTCAAATACTAACTACAGTCATCAGGAAGTAGTTCCATCAGGAAGTAACACCCTATGCATCAAGAGGTAAAACAAGAGGTATAATTCTCTTGTTTTGGTGTATAGTGGCTATTCAATGTAGGAAGTAGTTTAAACGTTTTTTTTAAGGTTAGAAACAACAGCAAATGCCATAAGCTGGTATATTCTCAAACAGTTCAAATATAGAAACGTAGCCCTCAGAATTATGGATATGTCCTAAAGATAGCAGTGGGACCCCAAATAAGTTATTTAACCACTTGGAGTCCGCTGTGTCCAAGCCATGTTTCAGTATTCAGAGCTGCGGTACTTTGACTGACGTTTATTCAGTCATGCAACGCTGTACTGAAATTAATTGTATACCATTTTTTTGAGACAGATAGAGCTTTCTTTTGGTAGTATTTAATCACCACTGGGGTTTTTATTTTTTACTATATTAAGGAACATTTACCAAAAATTTTTATTTAAAAAACTGTTTTTCCTATATTAAATTATAAAACATTTATTATTTGGTAAAATATAAAAGACGGGGTCATGTCGGCTAAAAAGACACCAAACATGTCAAGCCTTAAAATTGCACGTGCACTCGAAACCTCAAAAAACTACAATAACGAAAATTGGCCATAGGCAACACTTTGAAAGCTTTTACTGCTCATCAGTTTAGTGTTATCAGTGATTGATGGCTCTAAAATGATTGCTCTCACTCCGACATTTGCGGCGATATGTAACATGTGTAGCGCAATTATCGTTTTCGCGTGCTGGTGCATCTGACGTGTATTTACATTTATATGTGCATAAACGTGGGGGTGGGGGACTTAACATTTTTTGCGGGGTTTTTTAACCTTTTTTATATGTGACTTTTATTTTTTTAACTCTTTTTATGGTTTTTTTTTAAACTTAATGTTATTGCTATCACATAGGGGATAACAATCCCCCTATATAATAGCAAAGGCATACTGACAGGTCCTCTTTATGGAGACATTAGGGGTCTCCAAGACCCCTAATGTCACCTGGGGACCCCCAAAGAAGCTGATGAAGTAGATATCTACTTCATCAGCTTCTTCTCTCTGGCTATAGCAGCCAGAGGACTGACAGGTGAATGCGGAAGTGATGTATTACACATCACTTCTGCATTCACAGCATAGAGGGAGTTCAGCAAGGAGGAAAATGCTGATCTCCCTCCCATCTTACCTCCTGACACCCTCCCTCTTCACATCGGAAGGGTTTTTTCTGCCTGTGCGTGTATGCTAGGGGGCACGCGCGAGCAGAAAAAAATGCTGTCTGATTACGGAGACTTTGTCGTCCTTCCGTTTTATTGCAACGGGCAAACGGCAAGCAGGTTAAACATAAATATCAAAATAATCCTTTATTTCCATACATATGTTTATATACTCTCCCCAATAAAGCTTATAATTCAGCATATATTGTTTAGATAGTGAATATTAAAATCATTAAAAAGACTGCCCTGGTGTCAAGCACGTACAGTAGCTCAGATTCATTCCAGCTACATATCATGCTCACATAGTCCATATTATCTCCCTCCAATGGAATTCATGAACCAAGTATCCTCCTGTAAGACAATCCAGGATGCATTACGTAAAGTGTCTGGTACATGCTTTATGTACCTCATTGTTCCATAGTGAATAGTGTTATTGTAACACAAAGTTTATTCTTATTCTTTCATGCATCTCACAAATAGTCTTCACATTATATTCAACTGGGTGCACACTTTTCATCTGTATATTTGTAACCAGAGCTTCCTAATATACCATAAGGGGGCAGGTGATGTAAAAAAAATTCATAACAGATACCGCCAAGTTTATATCTCATATATGCACCAGGAAAAAGGGGGAATATCCATATGAATATTCTCAAAAGGGCATGTATTCACTGCCGGTTATTCTTACCGAATATAAAACTTGACCTAGGCCTTAGATACACAGATAACTTTGAGCTCTTGCTTCTTAGAAATTTGACCAATAGTTGACAATCTGCTCATCTGCTACTCATACCAATTGCAGCCTAGATGATGACCAATGAGATGTGCCAAACCTTATCAATAAATATGCATTGTACCTAGGAGTTGAGGAAAAATCTTCCTAAAGAAGGCATGAATGGCAATAAAAACCTTTTTTTGGGGGGTTGGAAATCCGCTTTAAAATCAATCATGTTATTAAGCCTTTTAAATAAACAAAAATCCAATTATTTTTAAATGTATACAAAAACATGAAATACATGAGAATTTCTTGATGCTTTCCTTGTTTAAGTATGAATTCCAACCATGAATACTAGCTGTATGTTTTGAACACATCCTCATCTGTTGTTTGATCTCCACACAGCATGTGAGCCCAACCAAGAGTTAAAAGACTGATTTATCTGCTCTAGGTGTAGTATTCTACTTTGTCTGCAGAATAGGAAACAGAATAAAAAGAGTCTTGCTGGCCAGTGATACAGAACTTTATCTTCCAAGCATGCACAAAGCAATAAAAGAAATTCACTATCCATGAAGCATCAAGACTCGAGAGTATATTGTTTTACATCTCAAGGACAGGAAAATGAGTTTATTTCAAAACTTCTTCCAGCTAGAGAAATATGTGCAGCTTGCTTTCTGAATTCTAGTCTTAGGTTGCTATCATTGGATCAGGCTTTGAAGAGTTTCTTTGAAACAGATAAGTATTGACAAAATTGATTAGAATGTTTTATATAATAACTAATGTTTATTATGTATTTATCAATTTTTCGATCAATACAATTGATATTTGAGCATTATGTAAATAATCATTGCATGGGAACAAGTGATTACACATAAGCATTTCTGAATGAATAACATCTGTGAAATTGGTGGGACATTGGTCCTAGAGCCTTCCAGAGTTTCATTCATGCAAATGATTGTTGGATAAATCACGGAAACAATTTTTACTCTTTAAAGGTATTTAGTAAATCATTGATAATAGCAGCTGGAACTTATAGTCTTTTTCAGGGCCGGCCTTCGGCCTTTCGGCGCCCTGTGCGAGAAAGCTTTACAGCGCCCCTCAGTGGCCACACCCTTTAGTGGCCACACACCCCTAACCACACCCATTTTCCCCAATATCCGCACCATTTAAAGACTCCTATTGTGTTAAGCCGCAAAGAAACATATAAAAAAGTATGATAAAAATAAAACTTTTATTCAAAGGTATTAAACGTGTAGGCACAATAGAAGTATTCTTATCAAATAAAACAACAGAAGGTAAACAATAAATGTCAAACTACAATAGAGTCTATAAAAATAAAGTGTCAGGATGTCATGCAGACCCTTTTTTATTATTTTTTTCATATTTTGTATTATTTATTTATTTTTTACTGTTGGGGGGCTTCGGGGAAATATTAGTGGTCCAAACAGACCCCTGACGTTTCCCTTGTCAAATAGAAAAGAAATTGAGGACACCAAATCCTCAATTTCTTTTTCTACAGCCTCAGCACTCAATGAATGGGAAGCACTCAGCACAGAGGCTCCTCCCATTCAAATATTTACTATCAGCTGTTTCTGAATGGGGAGGAGCCTCTGTACTGAGTGTTTCTCCCCATTGGTGAAATTGGTAAATCACGGCCTGTTCATTCATAACTGGGGACACATAGCACTATGTGTCCCCAGTTATTAACAAACACCGGAGTGATCAGACGATCGCTCCAGTGTTTGTCCTTCTCACACGGAGGATTGCTAAATATCACTGATATTTACCGATCCTCCGCTCTGCCACGCACAGAGCCGCTGTCATCCTGAAACTGACAGGATGACAGCGGCTCTGATCTCCTCCCCGCTCGGCCATCCTGACAGCTGCGGGCGCGGCTTCTCTCCCCCTCCCCGCTCCGCCATCCTGACAGCAGGCAGCGCTCCCTCCTGCGCCCCCCCTGAAGTGGGGGGGCAGACAAGGGAGCGCTGTCATATCGGATGGCCAGCGGTGAGGGGGAGAGAAGCCGCTCCCACAGGATGAGCTGTGACAGCTGCACGGCGCCCTTGTTGCCATGGCACCCTGTGCGGCAGCACGGCTCTCACACCCCTAAGTCCGGCCCTGGTCTTTTTCTTTGCATAATGTTCTGCAGTCATTAGAAGAATAAAAGCTTTGACCAATGTATTGGAAAACAAACTAAAGGCCATCCTTCAAAAGGTGACACCTGTACTGGTTTCTTTTAATGAATAGTTATAAGACATATAGAGATTTAAAGCAAATTCCTTGAGAATATCTTCAAAACACCAATTATGGAATGCATTAAGGATGATGACTGAGATATGTCAGCTGCACTGAAAAATGTTTACATAAGAAGGCAACGTGAACTTTTCACCTGAGGAGGCACATTTCAGACACACAAGATTTGGGGAAGGTATAAGATGTGTAGTATCCGGGCGCATGCGCGCGGCTGCCGATGACGGGTGGTAAGTGAGACAGCTCCGCTCGGACATAACTTGGGTATTCGCATGCCTAGAAATTCACTGATTATATAATATGTCCCCCAAAATGCAGGGATACACACATCCAAGCGCTTATATTGTTTATTCTTTAATTGACAATGGTAGATGTTTCTACATTCCAGGATTCGACCCGTGCATGTAATACTGTCGATTACATTGATGCAATGTGAATGTTACATGCTTTGATTTGATTTGTTATGATATTGTCATTCTGATGCTTCTTACCTTAAATCAATAAAAATATTTGAAAAAAAAAAGATGTGTAGTATCCGGGTGACCTCTGCTACAGATCTTTTGGTGTGCTGATATCTATCTTCAGTAATGAAGTAGCCCCCTAAAAATTTTAAATGCCTGTTTGTTGTTAAAAAAAAACTAGCTCTTCTTAACAAGCGAACATGTTTAATATAAACATTTTCATTACACGCTAGAATATAAAATCTTGCAAAATGAAACTTAAGTTTTTTAAATGTAATTAACAGATTTCTTTACTATTTAAACGATGCCACTTAATTTTACTAAGAAATTCTGCTGTAGCGCATTAACCTTTCCACTCCCAATGTACTCCTTATGGTAGCAGTGCCATCCAGTTGTTGGCACCACATCATTTCTAGCATTTCTGGAGTTATCAGGAGTGATCTGTGCATATCAAAATGCAAAAATATGCTAACTCATAATGTTCTCTTTCATTCACCAATTGCTTAAGATGTCAAGTCTTTTAACCACCCTGGATGGTGTTATTATTTCATGCCTCTGTTATAGCAAGTCCTTGCATTATATATTGCATATGTTCTTTACAAATAAATGGGACAAGTACAATTTTACTTTTTTTTCTGCTTTATTACTAAATAATTGAAACTCTAAGGGAAACATACACAGATGAAGAACTCCTTTCATGATGCTACAACGAGAATATTCAATATCCTCCCAAGCGTAGAAACATGAGCACTTCTGTTAGACTAGAGAGTTTATATTATGCATGAATTGTTTCTCTATTTGCCAGCAGGTCGACTTCTAACTCAGCAATAAATTCTGTAAACTTGGATTCTTGTGCAAAATGAATGTGACAAATCTGTTCTAAAATAAATGTGATGTGCTGGCCTAGATCTTGGTACTTTTTCCTTATGATAACTGTTAATAAAAACATCTTCCATGCTAATGTGTATGGACAGTCAGGATTGTTTAAATAGGCAGTGCAAAGAGTGAAAATTAAATGCAAAGTGCAGTAGCCCAAGGTAACCAATCAGATTTTGTTTGCTTACAGGAAATTGCTGAAAGATAAATTGTGATTTGTTGTTTTGCGTGAGGGCACTTTGCTTTGTTGAAAAAGCAGATAATATTCAGTTACAGGGTGGCAAAACACACAGTTAACCCAATGTCTTATTAATGCATCATAGAAATTAAATTAATGTTATCCAATATTCACCATGGGCAATGCAAAGGCTGTCCATAGGGTATCAGCCATATGACCACCACTGAGAAAGTAAAAATCAGATCACAGCCGAATCAATATATAAAGCCATGCCATGCAAAAAATTGTTTACAAGTTTTAAAAAGTTTATTTCACCAAAATGTTCTTGCCATGAGATACAAAAAATACCTAGTTTAGGAGAAATGCTGCAGCTACACCAACTTGCAACTTCCCTTTGTTTTGCTGTGTATGTCATTTTTTTCCTATTTTATTAGTTATGTTTAACTAATTTTTTGCCGCTTCTGTCTCTGTCTAGTTTGGGAAAATTACCTCACAAAGTGCTAGCAGTCTGATAAGACCACATTACCAATGTGTTTCTCTTTATTGAATACATATGTTACTATTTTAAAAGATTTGTATTAGTAATCATTTAACCTTTGTTTTAAGGCAACATATCTAACCCCTTCCCACTGGCCATATGCATATATGTGGCAGCACGGATGTGGGCCTTATTCCATGTGGTCACATATCTATCTATCTATCTATCTATCTATCTATCTATCTATCTATCTATCTATCTATCTATCTATCTATCTATCTATCTATCCATCTATATAACTTCAATAGACTTTTTCATCAAAAGACTTGTTCACACATGGAGGCCAGTGTGCTGAGTGATATCCTGTAGGGTGAGGTGAGATGCGCTGTTTCAGCACATCACACTGTTTACTCTTTTCTTTTTTTCATCCTTATTTGGAGTGTTTGTGCTGCACTCCAGTGCAATCCAGTGCTCTGCGACAAATGCAGTATTTTTTTATGAATGTAATAATTTGGTATAAACTACTTGTGTAGATATGGTCATATAAGTAAGCAAGGCAATAAAGTTCAACACTAACAACAAAAATGTTGGAAGGCACTCCAATAGCATGCTATTTTAAATACATTACTTGAAATAATCTGATCCAGCACAAAGCCTCCTTAGTTTGGAATCTCCTGAAATTATGTAATCATTTGCTCATACTGCTAATACTGACAATGATAGTGTGTTGCTAGCTCTGGTTGACTGAAGATCTTTCTGCACAATAACAGTAATGTAAAGAGCTTGCACATGCAAAAACATAAGGCAGTAAACCTGTTAGCCTGACATTTAGTACTTACAATGCTAAGGCTTCCATCTGCTGGAAGGCACTGTCAGTTTGTATGCTACACAAATCTTTATTGAGATATTTAACAAATTATCGTTTGTAATTATAATACTATTATAATGCTAGTTTAAAATTATATTACTGGCCTGTTTAAAAGAGTGATGTAAATGTGAAAAGACTTGCTAATTTGCCTATTTAGAGGGCGAATGGCAACACTAAAACCTGGCACGATAAAGTGGAAATGCACACAAAAAATAGACAATTTAACTTTTTAAAACTGAGCTATGCCATTAATTTCCCAATTAAGTATAATTTGTTATTGCTACATTTCATGTATGTTTAAGTTATTGAACTACTATTCTTTAATGCTTCCATATGGACTTTTTTACACCAGTGGGCATATGTTATGCGATCCATAAGGCACATGTAAGTTGTGTAGGGTTGGTGCAATACATTGTTTCAAAACTCTCACTGCTTACCTTTTTTTTAAATGTATTTTCATTTTGACATGACATTTCATTCAACTCAATGCTCCGCTGTGTAAGTACTACATGAGGGATGCGCAGATACCAAGTACCGTAAGTGCAAGTACCTGATACTTTTTCAGCTCCAAGACTAGACAAGAGAAAAATGCAAAAGTTAGGCGGCAGATGTAATTTTTAAGGAGCATTGGCTAAAGTTTTTAAAGTTATATATATCTATATATATATGTTCTATATAATTAGGGATGAACTGATACAATTTTTTCCAGACCAAGTACAAGTATTGATACTTGACCAAGTACTCACAGATACCATTTACTGATACCTTTTTATTATTGCCATGTGACAGTTTTTTAAAAACAATACACACTAATGATGATTTCAGGACAGTGGTGGAGCGCCAGGGCCCAGTCACGGCTGCAACTTCTGCAACCCTGGCAGTTCTCGTGAAAATGCCAAGTATAGGCACTGGTATCTGAACTAGTATCTGTGCATCCCTAGTAAAAATGCAAGCTATCCTATTTTTTTTGGTGGACACTGAAACAGTAGGACATAGTGCATATCACCTTGCCTATGCACCTGGCAACACTGCCCAAAGCAGCTGAATGGGGCTGGTGTGAACGTACTCTAAAACTGATTAAATGTTCATCTTATGGTATGAGTCATCTAAAAATAGAGCACTATCAAACTTATTTAAGGTGGAACTCCAGGCTGACTGATTAGACGGGTTGACTAGTACTGGGTTGGCTGGACTAGAGAATGTGGACTTCTGATTCTGTGGCTTTAATTCCATCTCTGTTGTGACTTTGAAAATGCAATTGAAAACAAGACCAGTGTTTTCATTCTGCCCGTTAAAATACTCCACAATGAAGCTTTGAGTAAAATAAGCATTCAAAACCAAAAAGTAAAAATCATTGAAGAAAACCTATTAATGCCTTTTTGGAAACCCTAAAACTGGTACCGAACAAGGCATCACAGTCTACTTGGTTTACCTCAATCTGAGTTTTATAGAAACCATAAAAGGTAAATGCAACAACATTATCATAGTTCTTCTGGGCAGCACTGGACTGTTTGTGTTTGTTGTGCAACCGCCTTTTCTGATAAATCCATTAGGGGCATATTTATAAATTAGTGAATGTGAGATTGACCAAATATCTTCTAGTAAATTATTCCCTAAATATTATAAGTGAATATTTGGTGAATGTCACATTCACTGCTTTGTAAATATACCCCTTAGTGTTTGTTCACATATAACAAACAAAATGCAGGACATAAGAGGTCTTTTTTCTAATGGTTTACCTTTCATCCAATTTAAGAGGGGTTTTTCTTGTATACTTTTATTTTCTTCTACTCCTGTCCCACATTTACATAATCTCTAAGTGACAAGACGTACACTGTAGGTCTCCCGTCACGAAGGGGTTAAGTCTATCCAGAAAATAAGGTACACAAATATCCTATTACAAGGACTCACTATAACCTAAACAGGAAAAAATACATAACATATACCCTTCAAGGAGGTTAAAAAATGCTAGTTGCTAAACTGTTATGATGACCCAGAGACATGGATGTTTGTTGTTGAGTTTATGACCCAGGACAAGCATGCAGTCCATGACATGCTCAGTTATCCAGAGAGTAAAACAACAATTCAACATTCTAACTGGCGCAACATTTTCAAAGGGTGTTCAGCAATGGCAGCCTGTGCTTTTATCTCAGTGCATGTTTACTGAAAGTCATAAGGAATTAGATTCATGCTTTAAGAACTTTAAAAGTTGTCATATTCTTACCCTTTAACGCTGATCTTTGGGTTCTGGGAGAGGGGATTTAGCTTTTGCCAGAGATGGGATGTAGATGTGATCTCTATAATAAACAAATATTGTCTAAATAAAACAGGCATGTGCATTCCTGTTTGAATCCTGAGTGCTTTGTGTGTTTCTTCCAGATCTTTGCAGTAATGCAGCATTATGCATGGCATCTGTGCAGGGGCTTCGAGTAATCAAGGCCAGTCAGTGCTGCTCTCTCCTTGTGCAGGGTGACTGGTCTTGTATACGTCCCTTCCTGTAGTTTTCTTCTGGCAGCTTGTAGTGGGTGGGCCCGTGGGTCCCCTCCACAGCTCTGCTTTGTATAGACTACATGCAGCATGTGATTATGTCAGTGCTACTTTTACAAGGTAATGGGCCTTGCTGCACACAAAGTGGATTTATATCCTTAGTGGATTTTGAGTCATATATTTAAATGAAAGCTTTTATGGCCATATCTCAGTGTCACTGTAAAAACAGATACTTGCTAGCATTTGTAAAGTGCAGAGGTGTGTGCACAAACCCACAGACGAATGCCATGAACAGGCAAAGTTCATGGCATTCGGAGTACTAGCTAGGGTTGCCACCTGTCCAGGATTCACCCGGACAGTCAGGGTTTTGAATGCTGTGTTCGGGTTTCATGGGAGCAGAATCTCGGACACATGATGTCAGGCAGACAGGGGCAACCAAAATTAAGATAGGGTCTACTGGCCCCCAATTGAAAAAAGTGTCAACTGTGATATTTACATAAGAATGGGCGGCACTATTTACATATGAATAAGCCAACACTCATTCTCCCCCAAAAAATGTCAGCGCGTCGCTAGAGTGTTCGGGTTTCGCTTGAAGAAAAGGTGGCAACCCTAGTACTAGCATGTCCTCTCTCATTTCCCATGCATTTCTATTGGCCCAGGGCTGCACCTATTCTTGTGAAAAGCACATCAAAATGTGGGAGGGAGTGGGCAAGCTCTGACAATGACTGGAAGTGTAACAACTTTGCCTGAACAAAACAGCCGTCATTCGACCATAGAAGCTATAAATGTTAGCAGATCTTTTTTTTAAATCTGAACTCTTGAAAAAGCAAATATTGTCTAAATTTAGGAAGCATGTATATTGTTACATGAATCTTGGTTTGATTATTTCTTCCAGATCTGTGCAGTAATCCAGTGTTAAACTTTGCCTTTGTGCAGGAGCTTCCTGTAATGAAGACTAGTAACAGCTGCTCTCTCTCCATGTGCAGGGTGAGGTCTTGTACCTGCCCCCTCCTGTAGTGTTTTGCAGATACTTTGTAGTGACTGGGCTTGCTGGGCCCCTTCCACATCTCTTCTCTCTGCACAGGCTATTGTTTGTGTAGAACAGTGATGATGTCACTGCTATTTTTACAAAGTAATTTTGAGGTTTGCTAAGGCATTTGGTGGATTTATATCTTTTGTGGCTATACAGGAACATATCTCATTTAAAATGTAGGTGCCCGCAGTTCAGCTTTAAGTGGCAGAACTAACTATTTCAGTAGAAGAACCAAAGCAGCCCAGTTTAGTTGGCTCTAAAGCATTTCCTATGGATTCACAAAGATTAAAGCAGAACTCCAGACAATGTCTTTCTTAACCCTTGCAGTAGGGCTACCCCTCCCCACTGCAAGGGTTAAATGATATTAAAGTAAAAAGGATTTTAAGCTACTTCGAATGCTAATGAAATCACTTACAATGGATGCTGCTCCTTGATATTTAAAAGTTTTAGTTTCCTGCCGAATGAGCTGGACCCGTGTGCACTGGACCTGACTTCCTGTTTTAGAGTATGTATGTATGCATGCATGCATGTATGTATGTATGTATCCTCATGTATTACTGGCCTCTCCCTTTTAGATTTTAAGCCCTCACTGTCAGGGCGCTCCTTTCCATCTTGTCTTGAATTGTATTGCAAATGTAATGTCTTCCTTATATTGTAAAGCGCTGCGCAAACTGTTGACAGACACAGCAAATCAAGCTACTTCCCTCCCCCTGGCCCCCTCTCCTCCTTCCTCCCTTCTACAAGTTAGTAGATGAACAGTTGCTGGAGTCTGCACTGTCCTTTGTGATCTAGTACTGGACAGGAAGTTCTAAGAAGCTGAGCTGAAAGACTTGGAAGCAGCTTTTCAGAAACATGATGAGTGTAAGTGTTTGGGCACACATGTAAAGCTAAGCTTTCTTGGGCAATATATATTTTTTGATCTGGATTCATTATTGAAGAAAGTTTGAGAGTTTAATACTACTTTAAGTGTATTTTTTGTCTAGGTGCTAAAAAAGGTTATAATGGAGCCGGAGGCTGCTATTTTGGTGCCTCAAGCCTGTCTCCCTTTCCACTTCAGCGATGGTATGTCCCTCAGCAACCTCATCCTATACGCTTTGTATAGAATATGATGACTCAAGGATTCTTAGACTGGTGCAGCGGAGCTAGTGAGAGGCTGCAGGGACCCGTCTAAGAGCAAGCCGGCTCTGAGGATGAAGTATAACTTTTTTTAGCACCAGGACAAAAGTTTGCACTTAAGCTTCGCAGTGCAGAGGTTTAATGATAATTTGCCCGCAGTTCTGCTTTAACACATTTGCTATTGTATACTGTTAATCATCACAATTATTTTATTGCATTTTCCTATGCACCACATCACTATGCATGGATAAAACTTTATTCACAGTATTTGTGTAATAGTTCTCTATCCTATTTACTGCAGTGCTGAAATGGCGCTGCTTTGCAGATGTCTACTTTTTTTTAAACTGGCTTATCCCTTTTTTAAGTGCTTTTTCTGGATCATTGTTTGTTCCTTACAAAGGTACGTAGGAACAAAATGTTAAATCGAAAGAAAAGTAAGCCATTTGCAAGAAGACCTCTGACTTGCTGCATTTTGTCTGTTTATCTGTGAAACCCACGCAGTGCACCCATACACAGCAAGCTTTAGCTTCTGTAGTGTTTCTCTTTTTCCTAGTTCTGCCTGTATACACACAATATGAAGGATTTTATTATTAGGTGGAAATTATTTTAATGTTGCCGGTCTTTTGTTTTACTTGGCAAAACCAATGTTGATAATACACGACAAAAGGTGCGCTTTGAATCTTGAAATGTTTGTCTAATGCATATGTTTTTCAGCATTTATGCTGCTGTATTATGTGTGACTGCAGTAGTACGCATTAGTATGAACCGCTGTAATAGTACTGGTTGCCATGGCATCAGGTATCGGTCTTAGGAATAAATGTAAAACAAGGGGAGCCAGCAGCTCGGAGGGGAGCTACATGATGTCTAATATAATCTAATCATCCACTGCAAAATCTTTTCAGCATACTCAAATCAGTTCTAGAACAGGGATCTATGCAGCATTTCACTAATGATTGCTATTTTCTCCATGTATTGTTTAATACAAGTACACCTTACATCTACAGAAATTAGTTGTTCTCATGTCAGAGATAAGCACTGGAGAGGTGGTTTGCTAATTCACTTTTCATGCTCACTAACTAATGTAACTAAAGGCAAACAGCATGTTACCATGGTATTTCAAACCTTCCAACTGTTTGTCTTTTTAGTACAAATCATAAATCATCTTGTTCTCCTTTTTTTTTCTTTCCAAATGTTCCTCCACTGGGTCTGATTAATATACTACTATTGATATTCTGCCCTACAGACTCACTAAAGTGTCTTTATGGCTCATAAATTATCCATATTACCAATGACCTCATATTTGCTACTGTACATTTGATTTAGTGTTCATAATGTTTATAATTGGAAATGGAATGGTGTATTTACGCTTCAAAATATAAAAGGATAATTTAGGGTAACTGCTGTTGTCATTGCTATGTTTTAAAGAAGAAACCCAGGCAAAATGTTTATCAACCTTTGCAGTAGGGCTACCACCACCGTGCAAGGGTTGACTGCTCCTTTAGGCGTATGGAGGAAAATGAAAAAAATTATATTCACCCAATCCTCTGAGCCCAGCCTTGCTCCTCCTCTGCTGCAGTGGTCTAAGGCCATCATGTTCTGTACACAGCGTATAGGATGTGAGGACACAAAGAGACATACCATTGCTGGAGCATTGGAGCAGCACTGTCATATCCGGCCAGCTTTGAGGTTCGGGGAGTATAACTTTGGTATTTTACTTTGTTATTTTCAGCCTTAGACCCAAATGTGTATGGGTTAATAAAAAATGTTGTTGGAGTTCTTCTTTAATGTTAGGTATAGAAATAACATGTTAGCTGGACGTATGGGCCCAAGCTTACAATCTTACCACTGATAGATGTAAATTTTTGTTAATACACATGGGAACATACCAAGGTTGTTGCTTAGTAAAGAACGGGCAGATCATCTTTATATGGACAACTTACTGGTCTACTAGGGATAAAACATTGTCTCCACATGCCTCACAGTGTTCACAACCCTTCAGAACACTAAGGGGTCTATGCACAAAGCTGCCGTAGGCAGCCGAGTGAACAACTGACCCTAAGTGAAGTGAGCCGAAAACTGTTCAGCTTTTCACTTCAGGCTTGTCGGCTGAAATCGGGTGGCTTTGGGTCGGCTCAGAAGTGCAGAAGGAGTTTGACTCAGCCGATCCAACATTCTCATAGATGCCGAACAGCAGTGAGTGAATAGCCGAATGCCACTGAGAGGCATTCGGCTCGGCTATTCTGCTCGGTACATCTGTGGTACCTCTGTGGCAGTTTAAAAAGTCGAAAAAACTAAAATAGAAAATGATTGGGCGGAGCTAGCAGTAACAGCTAGCTCCGCCCAACTGTTTTCTATTGGCCTGGGACCACCTGTCATTAGAATTAGAGCTTAGGAGAGTCGGCTTTCATATCCCCGCCGGCTCTCCTAAGCTCGCATCGTAATGACACATGGGCATTCCTGGTTACCAGGTAACCAGGGACGCCTTCTGTCATTACACTGTGCCTCCTCAGTCCACTGAGAACCCGTCGGAGCTGCTGTGATTTTACAGCAGCTGCGATGGGTTCTCAGTGTACTGAGGAGCCGCAGTGTAATGACAGAAGGCGTCCCTGGTTACCTGGTAACCAGGGATGCCCATGTGTCATTACACACTGAGAACCCGTCAGAGCTGTTGTGATTTTACAGCAACTCTGACGGGTTCTCAGTGTACTGAGGAGGCACAGTGTAATGACAGAAGGCGTCCCTGGTTACCAGGTAGCCAGGGACACCTTCTGTCATTACACACAGAACCCGGCGTAGCTTCTGTGATTATACAGCAGCTCCGATGGGTTCTCAGTGTAATGATAGAACGGCGTCTCTGGTTACCTGGTAACCATGGACGCTGATCTCTCTGCAAGTGGCCGGGACCAGCCGTGAGATGATGGCTGGCTCCGCCCAGCTGTCAGAAGCAGGCTGTCGGCTGGCCAATGGCCGGCAGTTCGGCCAGCTTCAAATTTCCCCTGGGCTCAGTCAAGTCGAAGCATATGCCTTCGGCTCGACTGAGCCCCTCGGCCAACTTCTGATCGAAGCTACCCGAAGGATCAGCCGAAGCTACGGCTAGATTCTTCGGTAGCTTTTTGAATAGACCCCTAAATGTAATTAAGTTAATGCTTTAACTATGACCTTCAGGTGAAATGATAAGGGGACTTTTGACCCCCCTGCCATCTCAGAAAACAGAGGATGGGGTTTCCATCGATTTCCATTGATAGTTTGATCAATGTTAATCCAAATTCAGACACAACTATCTACTCGTCCCTTGGTGTAATATTTCAAATTAGTGGCAGGCTAAAGTTGGTTATTTTCAGTTGGCTTGGGTGACAATCTCATGTCCATAGCACAAGCAGGCACTGCCAATCAACTGTTCTGTAGGGGTAAGCATCGCTTGAACACTTTTTAAGTCTTGTATGGTCCTGAAACTGACATTGTTTTGTGTTTTGCATTGTCTCCTCCTCACAAACCTATGTGTATTTGTGTTAATGCCTACAGTTTCCAAAAATATTATACAGTATAATGCTAATTTTACCATTGGTTCCACACATACCTCAGAAATGATGATAGAGTAAATTATACAATTTAAATAAATACATAGATGATGAAGTTAAAAAAGGAAAGCAACTGAAGACAAAATGCTTTGTAGATCGTGAGCTCTCATGAGCGCTTGAGCCGGGTCCATCTAATCCTTTTGTACGGTATTGCATTCTAACTGTACTGTCTTTCTATATGTTGTAAAGTACTGCTCAAACTCTAGGAATCCTGAATAATAATAATAATAATATTCACAAATCTTATCACAGTTTTACACTACAACCCGTTGACTTAACATTTCACTTTTATTTTATATCATGTCACTACGAGTCTGTTGTTTCTCCTAGACAGACCTGTTTTGATAGATTGCCTTTGTTTGTGTCTCATCTGTTATGGGTTTGTTGCTATTTAAGGGATGCATCCTTACCTGTCCATGTAGGTAAATTTCTCTCAGTTCGTCTGTTCTGATATTTGAACGTCAGCTTCTGTCTGTTCCTGCATTTGAGCAAGACTCTTCTGTCTTGTATACCATGTTTTTTTAACATTTATTGGCTTCACCTATCTTCCTCTCTGTGCTGTGTTCTGGCAATCTGTTAGTGTCTGTCTGTGGCTGTCCAGCTACGGCATCTCACGGTTTGCATTCTGTGAGTTCTCCTGCCACACAAATCCATCTATATCTTTAACAACTCTGGGGAAGACCAGAAGATCCTGGTTCCTACACTCTACTGAGTGTCATTTACCACCAGCTGGCAATTCAGTATTCTTCTGTTTGTCTTTACTGTGCTTATTTCCTCTTCTGCCCTGGATTTCTACTATTTTGTTATCATTAAGCTCCCTAAAGTTCCCCAAACCTCTATATACAGACAGAAATACCCTGCTACCCAAGACAAATGAACATGGCACTGTGCAGCCATAAAGGTCTGTGTCATGCTGGATAGTACAAATGTCATGTGGCATGCATGTAATTTAAATCTTACCCTGGTACCACATAAATATTGGCCAAGGAGCAGAATAGTAGATAATTGTCATAAATGTTTGGATTTTCAAATACCACTCATAAACTGGTAGCAGCAGAATTTATTAGTACTTGAAAATGCATAAGAAGCCATTTTGCGTTTATATTTTTATCTTTTGTGCTTCGGTTGACATATATATATATATATGTCTCTATCAGATTAGCACACGCCTGCTTCAGATATAATGTATATGGTATGGGTTCCAGAAAATATATGATTTTCTGTGGTTTCATTCAGCAAACTCTTTCACTTTGAACAACAGATGATGACTATCACTGAGATCCAATTTCTCTGCATCTGCAGTGCATCTTGAGTGTCTTTCCTTCTCCCTACACCATCTGGAAGATCCAGAGAAAGAATATTCTGAACAATCTAAATTACCTCTCAAACAGCATCTTATTTCATGATAGAATATTTCCATAAAAAGTTTACCTTTCAGAAGCTTCAGCTGTTTGTTTGTTACATCTGTCAGATGTCAGAGTTTACCTGTACTGCTTAAAGTGGAACTAGTGTTCATTAAATAAATTGCATGATGGAAGGTTTTTTCATTGCAGAAGAGACATACCATGTCTCTTCTGCAATGAAGGATTCTTACCTTTCTTCTCAAAAACTCACAAAGATACTCAGCTTCATAAAGTGCTGCACAAACTGTTGGCACCATATAAATCCTGTATAATAATAATCTGTACACTAAGCTGCACATGTGCAGCTCAGTGTACAGTTCCGGTATCTGCTAGATGCGTGGATGAATAAACTCCTGTGTGCATGCGCAGGAGTTATGTCATCCCAGCCAGGCCAATCAAGATGGTCAAAGATGGTAAAATCAGAAGAAGATTGCCAGAAGATGTCAGCCCTGGATAGGAGGCTTCCAGACATTGCATCACTGGACTGGAGTCTAGTTCTGTTTTATTGCTAAAAAAGGAGAACCACTTTACCCCAAATTTACAACATAAGCAGGTAACAATACATATGTTAAAGATGTTTACACATATATGTGTTTTTTAAGATAGCACATCATTTTTAGATTGATAGCACATAATTAATTCCTCAGTAATAAAATATGAGGCCACATACGTTTAAGTGGTTTTGGATTTCTGAAGATGTGTACAGATCTACTTTCTGTGTTTTATATAATGTTTACAACTATGGCAGTTCTACATAAAGTGCATCTATATTACATTTTAAATATTTAAAAGTAAAAATACTTGCCTAAGAACATATATTGCAAATTTACTGCTAGATCCTTTACTAGGCAGATAATTCTGATGTGTCTCTATCTGACTTAGTTTTCCTGTTAGTGGGGGCCTTATTTCCATAATATCATGGCTTAGATGCACCTACTAAATAGGAGATGTGAAAACAAATGTTCTAAAAGACAGAACCTAAAAACATAGGAGTCTATTCACTAAGCTGCCGAAGGATCTAGCCATAGCTTCGGCCCCAGGACCCCTTTGGTTCAGTAGAACCGAAGGGCTGCTGTACGGGCTATTCACTATAGCCCGTACAGCTCCCGAAGTCAGCCGAGCAGCTCAGTCGAGCCGTAGGCATATGCTTCGGCTCGACTGAGCCAGAGTGAAAGCAGAAGCTGGCCGAACGGCCAGTCATTGGCCGGCTAACAGCCTCCTACTGACTGCTGGGCGGAGCCAGCCGTCATTTCATGGCTGGCTCCAGTCACTTGCACAGACAGATCAGCATCCCTGTTTACTGGTTAACAAGGGACACTGATCTCCAGATAGCCCAATTCTCCCGGACGCTGTGGGAGTCTCTCACTATTAGATAATGGCCCTCGGCTGCCCGGCAGAGAAACACTTTTCCTGCTCGTTTTTTTTTTCTTCTGACATCAGAGCCATTGACTGCCGCCAGAATTAAAAAAAAAAAATCACCATAGGAATACATAGCTAGATTCCTATTGGCTATTTCAATTTGCTATAGCAAACTAGCTATAGCAACCGCCCACTGCTGCTGTCAATCAGCAGAGGGGGACCTGCAGTTCACCATCAGGTCCCCCTCTGGTAATTGACAGCAGCAGAGGGCGGGTGCAATAGCTAGTTTGCTATTGGCTATTGCAAAGTGAAATAGCCAATAGGAATCTAGCTAATCTAGCTATGCATTCCTATGGTCATTTTTTTTTACATTATTCTGACGGCAGCAGAACCGCCCCGGCCATTAGAAAACCATTGGGCGGAGCTAGCTGTCACTGCTAGCTCCACCCAATAGTTTTATATTTTATTTTTTACTACTTTTACTACCCGAAGCCACCCGATGTATGGCTGATTTCAGCCGATATACGGCTGGAATCAGCCATACCAACCTGAAGTGAATAGCCGAACGCAAATGCTGGTGTTGGTCTTTGTGGGCATACATCCAAGTACAACCTTTTCTGTCTATACATTGCTATGAACATAAAACTGCAGTATCTGTGGATACCACAAATACAGGCATATTTCACACTGTATGAAAATATGCCTGTATTTGCTCTGCAATACATCCATGTGCATAGGCCCTAAATGAGCCTGTCATCCCAAATTAAACGTATACTCAGCACAATATGTGCTGTTTGGTTTGTAGGGTGTGGCATTAAGGATGAATAACTAGTTCAACCAATTACGTTTCTTCAATAAAATCTTGAAAGCTATAGAGTACCTGGATTCAGTAATGATCTGGCAAGTCTATTACTGTAATTGACTACATCTCCTTAAGCTTAAGCTGTCATAAGCAGTGACGCAATAGAGGATCTCATTATTATATAGCAAGACCTGCTATCCACTTCAAGTGCAAACAGTGGTGAAACCTGCTGTGTGTCTGAGTTACTGCCATTTGTAAAGTAGTAGTGCCAAGACTACTTTACCAGTTTACAAATAGTTTCTCAATACGGCAGTATGTATGCATTGTTTCAAGGTTCATGAGCATTTGGAGAAAACATTGTGCTTAGAATATACAGGTTAGGAAAAAATATATATTTTCTGATGACCGGCAAGGCACACTGCCCCTAAAATACAAGCATGATGGCAAAGGCTGCAGTTTATATAGCTCCTTAACAAGCTTCTCCATAGCATACCTGCTACTGCTAATTGACAGATCAATCTCAGCTAGCTGGCAGAACTTCTCCGGACTTCTCTTTAATTGACCCTTTGTTGAGAAGAAATTAACCCTGTCAGTTCACTTCTCTGCTTAATAAGAATATGTACTCCGGCAACAGCATCTAACAGCTTTCCATTGACAAACAAGAGCAAGCTCTGGATACAATTCTAAACATAGCTGTTATACCATATAACAAAGTATTAATTGTAGTAGTAGCAGCAGAGGTATTATTAGAAGTACTTTAAGTAATATGAATTAAATATATTAGACACTAATTTGTTAAAGCTCAGCATGTTCGGCCGACCCGAAGTGCAGAAGGGGGAAGTGTTCGACTCAGAAGTGCAGAGCCCGAAGTGTTCGACTCAGCTGATATAACATCTTGATCGGCTAAGCCGAACCTCCGGCAGGCTACTCGCTGCTGTTCAGCCTATTCTCATAGATGCCGAACAGCAGTTAGTGAGTAGCCGAATTCCGCCGAGCGGCATTCGGCTCGGCTATTCTGCTTGATACCTCTGCAGTACCGAGCAGAATAGAAAAACAGTTAAAAAGTAGAAAAAAGAAAACGATTTGGCGGAGCTAGCAGTGACAGCTAGCTCCGCCCAAATGTTGTCTATTGGCAGGGCAGCTCTGCTGCCGTCATCATGAAGAAAAAAAACACCATAGGAATGCATAGCTAGATTCCTATTGGCTTTTTCACTTTGCAATAGCCAATAGCCGAAGGCCATTATCTAATAGCGGGAGACTCCCGGAGCGTCTGGGAGAGTTGGGCTATCTGGAGATCAGCGTCCCTGGTTAACCTGTAACCAGGGATGCTGATCTGTCTGTGCAAGTGGCCGGAGCCAGCCATGAAATGATGGCTGGCTCCGCCCAGCAGTCAGTAGCAGGCTGTCGGCCGGCCAATGGCTGGCCGTTCGGCCAGCTTCGACTTTCGCCCCAGGTTAGTCGCCCCAGGCATATGCCTACGTCTCAACTGAGCTGCTCGGCCGACTTCGGGAGCTGTACGGACTATAGTGAATAGCCCCTACAGCAGCCCTTCAGTTCTACTGAACCGAAGGGGTCCTGGGGCCGAAGCTAGCCGAAGGATCAGCCATAGCTATGGCTAGATCCATTTGGCAGCTTAGTGAATAGACCCCATTATGTTTTTTAATGTGGTCTATGTTTTTGTTGAGGAAACTTCCCTCACTTTCTGTTTGGGCAGGAAGTGATTGTAAATGCCTCTAACAGAGACAGGCAAATACAAAAAAACTAATATTTTTAGTAGAATAGAGAAAGGTTGGAACCTCTGACAATATTTTGTATTCTGTTTGCACTGTCCTGTTCCAATGCCCAATTTCTAGAACAGGTGCTACAGGGAAAAGACATGGATGGCTCTCCTCATAGGGGTAACAGAAATTTGAAAAAAAGAATGGCGTGGCTGGAGTTAGACTTTAAATAAAATGTGTTTCGTCAGACCTGACACATTTTGTGATATTTACAGAGAAGGGAGATTTTATTCTACATGTAAACATATTTGGGAGATAGAGACATGCACTACATACATTGGAAATCAAATATAATTGCCAAATGGACAGTATGACAGGGGTTTCTAGGTAAGTTATTGCTAGGTTTCCTTATAGTAATTATGATCTTATATGTAACTTTAAAAATGTGGCCACTCTGCTGGGCTGGCTGCTGTTTTCTTTCTAGATGTAACAGATATATGGTACACAACTGTGAAACATTGTACTGGAAGATGATGAATTGAGCGTGATTGTGCTGGCACCATAGAACTATTCACTCATTGACCCTTGGCTTCCCTGCTGATTTGTGCTAAAATTTTTATTTCAGAACAAAATTCAGAACAATGCCTCACCTCAAACAGTAGTGTGCATGTCTATTCCTGACAATTTCTTTTGAAAGAAAGTGTGATTGAGTTTAGCTCAGCTTCTCTGGCTAAAATAATCCATTCTATACAACCTAATTGTGGTTAGAAATAAATGTGTAGCATGTTTTAAACTAATTAACATGATAAAATGTATCTATTACCTAAATAAATGGCACGTAGAAAACATTTATGGGTATGTGCATATAAGCTGAAACATTTGATTTGTAATATCTGGCTGCCTTGGAAACCAACCATTTTAAGAAATACCACCAGATTGATTAAGATTTTCAGATTTAAGTCAGAAGAATTGAATTAGTAAATATTGGCATTCTGTTTTGGCGCTTTGGCAGTTTGCTTTTTTTGCACCCCATTCGACTACAGTTCAAAATGCTACTGCCTAAGTACATGATCACTGCCACTCTCTTGAAAGCTTTTGTAGCAGCCTCTGCTGCATGGTTACATGAGTTAGTTTTAATTTCCTTATTTGCCTTCTCTGATTGCTATTTATTATTACCCCTTTGCTCCTAGCACAAGTTCTGATATCACCTTAGTAACCTGCCCTGGTTTGTTTTACATCACAAGTGCCAACTAATTCTATTTATACAACCAAAGCCAGTTAGCTGTATGTCATGCCACTGACATTAGCATTTTGTTGTCTGGTTCCAGCCCACTAAATAGGTAATCAGCAACAAGGTGGGGAGGGGTAGAGTCAGACCCCAATTGCACTTTCCTGATGGGCTTTGGGTTTCCTTTGCTTTACGTTTAGGTTTACTATTTTTTGCTGTTATAAATACTGGCATTTTTGTAGCATTTCTTTTCAGTACTTAGAATATATATTTCCCATCTTATTTATCACTTTCTTTGATCCTAGTAAATTGTAGGTAACGAAAAACAGGTTTTTTTTGCATTGCATTATTCCTGTATTTTAACCGCCTCCCGGCCAGCCTTTGTTGCTATACGGCCAGCCAGGAGCTTCCTGGATGAAACAGTCCGTCAAAAGGTGTCCTGTTGGCCCCGCCCTCTCGTGCGCGAGCTGGAAACTGACCACATTCAAAAACAGGCAGCGATGCCTGTTTACATACAAGCGATCTGCCGGGTACAGAGCCGGCGGATCGCTTGTATAACGTGCCGATCTGTGCGCCCGCTTCGCAGTCCCCCCTCCGCTGGTCCCGAGCTCCGCTGTGCTTGGTGTGAGCCCGGGACCAGCATGGTGGCTTTGTGACAGGGGATCAAAGGGAGATCGGTACACAATCTCCCTCCATCCCCTCTCCGGTGTCGGAATGCAGGAAGTGATGTAAATTACATCACTTCCGCATTCTTGTGCCACTCTCCAGCTTCAGCGTTCATGAAACGTGCAAAAATGACGATTGCACCCATTACACCGCACATGTTACATATCACCGCGAATGTCGCAGTGAGAGAAATAATTCTAGAGCCATTAATCACTGATAAAACTAAACTGATGAGTGGTAAAAGCTTTTAAATCGTCGCCTATGGTTAATTTTGGGTATGGTAGTTTTTTGCAGGGTTTTTAGGCTTGACGTGTTTGGTGTCTATTTACCCGATGTGACCCCGTCTTTTATATATATATATATATATACCAAAAAATTGGGTAATAATAAATGTTTT
>NW_017306752.1:644030-652296 GCF_000935625.1 Nanorana parkeri | reverse complement strand
TATATATATATATATATATATATATGTGATCATTTATTTGTAAATAAACTAATCAATGTGTGTTTATAATTTTAAAATCTTGTTTGGATGTATACTTTGTAATTATATATATTATTATATGGGGGTATCCATATTTGCTTATTATATAAAGAGGCTCTTCTTCCTGCTTCATAGTATGACAACTGTGCATTATTGCTGCTTTTCATGATGCAAGTCTGTGAGGTTGATTTCCTAGGAATAGAAAATGATCATTTAGAAAAGTGAGTGTTTACTCAGCTTAGTGAATATAGTGAGCTTCTTACTTTAATCAACATAATATGAAAGATACTATACTTTTTTAATACCCTGCACAGTATTAGGCACTGATCTTAAAGAGGATCTTATCCTTCAACAGTGTGAGACAACTCAATTGTGAATGAAATAGCACTTACAATAAACATTCTGCAACTGCAATTTTGGTCAGGTCCACTTTTTCATCCATTGCACACTGTCTCTGTGGAACAGTTTTCCTGCTCCTGATTCACCAATATAATCCAGTAATAAAATGCAGAAATGGTTGGGATATGTGTGTCAAACTTGCTATAGCACTATAGAGGCTAAAAGAACATGCACTGTCACATAAGAGGTACTCTGCTGCTTCTGATCAGAAATGATATGCTAGGTTAATCTTTACTAATTAAAATAAAATAAAAATTTGGTCACATTAAGCTGTGCTAATGACTCTACTGCTTTTTGTCCCCTGCACGCGTTGCATGTGGTATTGAGAGGGAAAATAATGCTCTCCTATAGTAAAATGCATATATTCAATTTGAGATTTACCATTCAGCTATTACATAAAAGTCATGCTAATGTGATTTAATTTCAATCAGCAGGCTTTGATATTTATTATTATTATACAGGATTTATATAGCACCAACAGTTTGCACAGCACTTTACAATGTAAGGAAGACATTACAATTACAATATAATTCAAGACAAGGGCTTACAGTCTAAAAGGGAGGGGCAAGTGGTACATGAGGAGGTTGCTGTGTGGGATGGACTTTTTTAAAATGTGATGGTTCAGTGGTTAGTTAGAGGTGAGATAGTCTTCCCTGAAGAGATGAGTCTTTAGGGCTCGCCTAAAGGCAGTCAGAGTGGGAGATAGATGGACAGGTTGGGGTAAAGAGTTCCAGAGGATGGGAAAGACTCTATAGAATTCCTGGAGGCGAGCATGGGAGGAATGTATAGGGATGCAGAAATCACATAAATGTTGTGATGGGAAAAATGGCAGGAAAATGCATTTTCTTTTTTTAACTATGTATTTCTAGTTATAATCAAGGGGACAACATACATGTATCCAAATGTGCTAATTTTGCTGTAATTAATGCCCAATCTGTCCCCAAAAATAAACAAAACAAATACAATTTATAATACATTAGGGTAGACCATAAAACTTTAAAAAAAATATAGCATGACACCAAGACATCAACAAAAGTTGTGGCTAACCCCTCAAAACATTAGATTTTAAGTATAGTTTCACTTCAAGAGTTTTTAAAGAGGGGCAAATAACAAGTGCAAAATAAAAATCACCCAATTTCATAGTCTACAAATCTCTAAAATAATATAATAGTACATATAGTATGTAAGAGAATGCATGTAAAATGTTAAAAGTCATAAGACATAAGAATACTCTGAACACTCTGTTAACTTGCCTATTTTAAGTAGGTGAAGGTGTTTGGGTCCTGTAATTGACTACTCAGGTCTGAACACTGCATCCTGGGGGAAGGGCACATGCTTCCTTATATCTGGAGCATTGGCAGTGAAAGGAATATATAGATTGTTATCTGTTAACTTACCTATTCTAAGTAGGTAAAGGTGTTTGGGTCTGGTGATTGGCTACTCAGGTCTGAACACTGCATCCTGGGTCCTCAGTAATTCTGCACTGATTTTTATCCATTTGTGCTTTTGGACAGTATATAGTGAATAAGCTGTTTGGAGAAATATGTTTTGAAAATGAAATGCTTCCAATGTGAAAATCTTTGACTGTCTGGGGGAATCTGGGACACACAAAAGATCTATACATAGCAGGCCGGCCTTTTCTCCTGAACTGAGGATTAAGAAACCTATCTGCAGTAATTGTATGTTGGGCTTCCCACACATTGTCAATGCTTCATTAGCCAGATTCTAACAGTTTTGTTTCCGTGAGCAGTTTACAGAATTTCATCCTTGTAATGTCACTTCAGATTATTTCAAATATGGATCTAAAGAAAATGTGCAGAAAAATCCTTATTTGTTATTTCTTCCATATAACCCTGAGCTTTTTATGATCATAGTTAACTGCCTATCACAAGTGTATGTGACATACACACATAAACCAGGATATTGTAAACAGATTACCAGGGGAAGCATGGAATGTTTAAACTATTTATTTTATTAGTCTGAAAATGGGAACTAGACCTTCTTTATATGCTGGAGGGGTACACACATGCCTTAACGATGTGCTTACAGTCAGTGCCTAGACAAGGGCTTTTAGCAATCTCAGTGAAAAGGCCAAAGTGTGCTGGCCTATGAGGTGTAAACTACTTAAGAAGCATAGGTTGCTGGCACTGCACTTTTTCCAAACTCCTCCTGCTGAAGTACCCAAGGCAGCTGCTTCTTCTGTTTACCCCTCAGCCTGTCCCTGTGTGCAGAATTTAGGCTTGAAATAATATATTGGATAACAGATTAAGTGAATACAAATGTGCTTACTATGCTATTTTCTCTTGCCAGTGGCCAGTATTCAAAAGGTGCCAGCGTCTTCTGTGCCAACGGATATCACCTTTCCTATGAGAGGCAGGAAAGGAATGGTGGACTGGGCCAGGAACTCTGAAGACAAGGTGGTGATACCAAAAAATATCTTTACTCCAATGCCATCAGGTATAATGTTTTTTAATATGTCACATGATTAAGAAAATCTGTGAATGTGTTCTAAGGGGTTATACTGTATATTATGTAGGTATAGTACAATATTTCTTAAAGTGCAGGAAGTGTCCCACTGGCGGTAATAGGAAGTACTGAGTGTAATAGGTATAGTGCCTTTAGTCAGCAATTTTAACAATGCTTTCTCTAGGAACCCTCAAATGGGTGGTTAAACACATGTAATGAGACTATCCACATCTAGTTTCTACAATATGCTTTGTGTAAGGAAAAGGAAACAGTGTTTCTGTGTGGTATAAGGTACAATCTAACTGTTCTACCTAAACCCTCTATAAGCTCAGAAGAGTTAAAAAATTTACCAAATACTACCTGGTAGTAAAATAAGTATTGTGACTAAAACCATAGACCAGGAGAATCTAGTAATGATTTTGAAGATAACAGCATTATACACGAATAACAACTATTCACGAAGCTGCAGAGGGCAGCCGAGTGGCTTTCAGCACGGCTCAGCGGAGCCGATGCATATGCGTTCGGCTCGGCTGAGCCGCCCGGCCATGATCGGGAGCTGTACGGGCTATTGTGAATAGCCCGTACAGCACCCCTTAGGTTCTACTGAACCGAAAGGGTCCTGGGGCCGAAGCTAGCCGAAGGATCGGCCGAAGCTACGGCCAGATCCTTTGACAGCTTCGTGAATAGACCCCTATGTTATTGGATTTCTTAGAGAAGAGGTAGGCATTTTATATTCCCAATCCTTGCCAGGGGTCCACAGGAGAAGAGGTATTTAGTACTTGTAGACCTCCCACTCTACAATTTGAGTATGATGTTTGCATTTGACATTTAAACATAGTAATATAAAAAACAGTAGAATACCACAAACTAACATTTGGGGAATGTTGGATTAGGACATTTGTAGGACAATTTTGAAGCTTCTAGCATCATTGCCATTATTTTCACTCCATGGGGATCTTTATTGAGGGCTGTATAGTGGCTGCTGCAGAAATCTCCTGGCTTGGTCCTTCTTTTGCAAACCACATAGAAAAGATCTTCATAGAGCAGGGGCATGTAAGTGTAAAACTTGGGGAAGGTGCTTCAGAAGATAAACTTTTAAAGAACAAATGTACTAAAAGTACAATTATTCTTTAAGCTTGTAAAAGCAATACATGGGTAGTCAGGACATTGCAGGTTTCACACAGCAGTACCCTGTTCACAATGTGTGAGAAGCTGGGAGAGGGAGTTGATTACTGTCAGCAAAATTTGGCAGGTATGAGGAAATGAAGACTGAAATGCATGACTGAGCGATAATGATAAAAAGTGTTAGTAGCATTTTACAATGCTGGCTGTCACACATGTTAATTTACTAGTAATAGTGAATAGCTTTTGGGACACACACTTTCATAGTTTAGGCTTTTCAGTTGGATGTTTATTTTTATTTTATAAATGCAGCACATTGTATTAAAACATGTTTTTAACAATTCAGTAATTAGCAATGCAGCAATATAAATGGAAGTATAGCAGTTTCACTACATGAAAGAGACAATATAAGACAGAAAGGGCCTGATGCATGATAGATGATACAACGTTTTCACATAATGGTTCAGTTTCTTTTTTAGCATAACAAGCTATCATTTTTTTCTGCACACATTTCACTCACAAGTTTCCTTATGCAAAAATGTTCTGCAAATGTTTGCATGCAAATGTGTTATACAAGATTTTTTTTCTGATTCTGTTTTAAAGTGAATGGAAATGAAAATGTTAGCTTTCACCTGGGCTAGTGCTTTTTGTGTGTTTGCAATTGGATTCTTTTGAGGAATAATGTTCTCTTAAAGATAATTTACCCTACACAACAAATGATAATTGGGTGTAGATTTGTAAATGGTCTTCAGGATTTCACAAAAGGTTTTTGAGCTTGCAATATCTCTCACCTATATTTCCCTAGTAGCTGAAGCTTCTTTTAATATCCAGGTATCCTTCTATTGTAGCGGGAACCTATATGCATTGCAGGATTTGACTGATGCCTGCCCAGAGGTTTAATATTGTTTTGTTGTCTATCATGAGAATGTTACCTCTCTCTTTCTTTGGGTTATTAGTTTGGATAAGGTGTAGAATCTGAATCAGAGACAACAGTACTGACAATGACAGGGCTGCTGATTGAGGTTACTTCTTGCAGTAGGGCAGAAGCATAGATAGAAAGCTTTGCTGGAATTAAAATTAAAGAAGAACTAAAGCCAACCATTTTTTAGTTTTGGATAGAGTAAGGTTTTTTGTCTCTCTGTGTCTTTTTGGGGATATTTCCCTTCACTTCCTGTCCAATAGCCACAACCAGAAGTGGCAAGAAATCTTTCCAAAGGGAGAAAATCCCTGGTGGTCAGCAAGGTCACAAGAACTATCACCCCCATTGGAAGATTTCCCCTTTATCCCTGTTCTGGTGACATTTGCTTTTACTTTCAGTGATAACAGTCACAAGGACAAATAGAGAGAGTGAATCCCACTAACGCGGACATAGACAGCAATAAAAACCTGATATGTGTTCTAATCTGTCTGGATGCTATCCAAAACTAAAAAAGATTTTGGCTTGAACTAAAAGGGGTATAAGAAAATAGGCCTACATACTCCTGGAATATAGAAATGTTGTATCAAATAAAATTCTTCCTTTTATTAAATGCTTTTTCTCATCAGCTCCTCTTTCATTTTTCACATTAAAAAATAATTTCCATGGTTTTTGCTTGTTGTTATAGGGATAGACTTGTTCACATGGTGTTATTGCTCAGAATCCCATGTACAAAAATGATAAACTATGAGAAAAATATGAAACCACGCCAAGCAATTTTTGAACACATGCCTAGAACCTAGAACACATGCCATGGCAAACTTAACTTCATCAGACTCAAAATTTCATTTTTAAAGTGATGGAACTAAGAATTGTTATCACCCCAAGAGCAACAGTCAGATCTGAATTAATAATTACAATATGTAGAAAGACCCCCACTAGCACAATGTTCTGATGAGTGCCACTTTTATAAGATATTTATAGAAAACATTTTATTTGTGGATTACCTTAGTTCATTAAATGTGCATTACAAGAACAAACCTAATAATAGCTATACACCTGCATATTTCACTGCATCCATTATTATAAACGTGTAGATAGTAAATTTCAATTACAGTCTTTAAGAGGTAAACTTTTACAAACATTGCATGCTATTACTAAAGTGTAGTCTTCTTCTCAATGTAAGTTTATTGTAAGAATTTAGATTTTTAATAAATAATGAATCACATAGAAAACAAATATCAGGTAGAAGCCGTGCAAGTATACACAATTAGGGAATATTGCCCATGTACCCAAGTTAAGAGAAATGTGCATTATATTCATTCATACAAGTAGTAAATGCTAGCTTTTAAAATAGGTAAATACATTTTATTACTGCAAACCACTGATCTGGAGCAAGTGTGCAGATAAGAAGCTCTGAAGATTCTTGAACTTTTTTGAGTAGCATTTGAGTCAGCAGACAGTTTGTATTATGCACTGAATTTGATGGAAAAAATGTTAAATAAATTATAGGTTTTATCTTAAACTGTAACTCCTATAGACAAGAGTAAAATAAATCCACACATAGTCATAATAACATTGTTTACTGTTACTGTCTTCTGTTTTATTCCAGATCTGGATGAATCTACAGTATATGTACTTGGAGCTGTGTTCTATAAAAACTTAGGGTTGTTTTTACCTACATTGAGGTGAGTTTTTCTGTTTACATTTTATTATAAATTAAAGATTTCTATATAAATAAATGTTTCAATCTCTTTATTGTCAATTTCCTGCATGCTTTTAATGTTGCTCACTATTTAAAAGCAATTTGGCAGGTTTGCCCGAAATGCACGCTGCTGTTTGCCTTGTAGAGTAAGCCTGTATTGTCAAGTGTACAAGTGAAAGAAAATGTCTCTTTTTAAATGAATATACTATGATTGGCCACTGGGTGGCAAGCAGTTATAATACTGTACTGTACTGTGTATTATTCTGCTTTGTGTTGCTAGCAATACCTAGAAGGCAGCAAATATACACATTTAAGATGGAATAAATGACATGCAGGTTTGAGTGTATACATCTTGTGCTGCGTTTTTCAAAATGCATAGGCATATGTATTGATTGCTAACGAGAAAGTAATGTATTTTAATTTGATCACACATTTTTATTAACATCACATAACCTTTCGCTCACTTTAGCCAAACCCAACAGGCTAGGTTTTAGCTTAATCTTAACCTATCTTTAACCTGGTTATCCTTATCCTAAACCAAAGTCAAACACATTTTTAGTCCTAATCCTTATGCTGCTGGCTAACTTAACACACATTTCTTTGTTTGCATGGAGATAGCAGTAGAAGAAGTGCTTTGAGGAGAAGGTCATGAGTGTTAGCTACACTCCGGTGTTAAATAGATCCCTCGAAAGCAGAAAAAAGAGGTATGAGCAATAGGAATGAGCAAATTGGGCAAAGGTTGGATCATTGAAGGTTCAGCGTTCCCAGTGAGAAGTCCACCAATCTCGAACAGAGCACTGAACCCTATTGAAATCTTGTTAATTTTTTCTGGCCTTTTTCAAGATCAATTTGCAAGTTATTGTGCAAAAATGGGTTTCTGGCCATTGCCATGTCAGTCATGTACCAATACAAAAAAGTTTAAAAAAATATTGTTTAGCAGCTGAGATATTAAAGATACACAAATTCTTTAAATAACATTTATGGGGAATGTCCTAAGTCTGCATGAAAAGTTACAGAACAGTGTGATGTTGTCCTTTAACCACTTGAAGACCGCGTTGTTTCACCCCCTTCCTGGCCAGGCCATTTTTCAGTGTTCAGCGCTGCGGTACTTTGGCTGACGTTTATTCCGTCATGCAACGCTGTACTGAAATGAATTTTATACCATTTTTTGGGGACAGATAGAGCTTTCTTTTGGTGGTATTTAATCACCGCTGGGGTTTTTATTTTTTACTATATAACAAAAAAAGTAACCTAAATTTTGTAAAAAAAACATGTTTCCCTATAAAATGTTATGAAACATTTATTTTCACCCCAATTTTTTGGTATACTATAAAAGACGGGGTCACGTCGGGTAAATAGACACTAAATATGTCAACCTTTTAAAATTGCGCGCGTCCTCGAAATCGCAGAAAACGACCGCAACCAAAATTGGCCATAGGCGACACTTTAAACGTTTTTACCGCTCATCAGTTTAGTGTTATCAGTGACTGATGGCCCTAAAATTATTGCTCTCACTCCGACGTTCGCGGCGATATGTAACATGTGCTGCATAATAGGCGCAATCGTCGTTTTCGTACATAAGCGCACCCGACGCATGTTTGCATGTGTATGTGGGGGGG
>NW_017306752.1:622682-638671 GCF_000935625.1 Nanorana parkeri | reverse complement strand
AATCCCCTATGTAATAGCCAGTTCACCAAACAGGTCCTCTTTATGGAGACATCAGGGGTCTCCAAGACCTCTGATGTCACCTAGGGACCCCCACAGAAGCTGATGAAGCAGAGATCTGCTTCATCAGCTTCTCTCCGGTGTTCTGCACCGGAGAGTGACACTGAATGCAGGAAGTGATGTAATATACATCACTTCCTGCATTCGGGGACAGGAAGAGAGATCAAAGGGAAATCAAGTCATGATCTCCCTTTGATCTGCTGTTAGAGCGTCACCGTGGCGGCGACGAGGAGACGGCGGGACAGAGGTACGGGGGGTGGGGAGGCCGCACACCCGCAGCTCCTGCAAGCGATCGGGCGTCGGACGCCTGATCGCTTGTATGTAAACAGCTATCGCTGGCTGTTTACATGCTCACAGTTTCCCCTCTCGTGTGCACGCTGAGTGCCGCACACGAGAGGGGGGAGGGGCAGGACGTCTTAAGACGCCCTCCCGCTCCTAGTAGACGTCCGTACGGCCGTTCACAAACGGCCATGGACGGAAGGTGGTTAAAAGTCCTTTAGACATTAAAAAAAAAACATTGTTAGGTTCCTCTTAGGAAGCAGCCTGGTGTTATGGAAATTCACTTGGTTCAACGCACAAATCCATGTCGCATTAAGCTGCGCCAAACGCAAAGAATTTCCCCCGTTGTACTACGCTCTTCTGTGCGAGGACTGGAAGTATCCTTCCAGAGTCATGTAGAGTCAGGAGCCAGGTGTTGCTTGTTCGTTAATCCCATGCTAAGAGACCTGAACACAGGTATGTTTGTTGTTTATACCTGCCCAACAGGAAGTGATGTCAGACAGGAAGGGGTGTCTCAAACAGCAAGACAGGAAGTGGGGCAGACAGGAAGTGATAGCAAAACCAACAGATGATTTCAACAACCAGCAAACCAGGAAGTGAGGTTAACAAGCACTTCCTCAATACATAGCCAGTCTACAAAACACATTGGTAGAACAATCACATGAATACAATAATCTATGACCACCGGAGTGACTTTATCCAGCATTGCTCAGTGATCAATGCCACATAATGTTACTAGGATTCTCATGCGCGCTCATTCACAGGGACAACGTCATTATCTCTAGCGTGTTGATCAGGCACACCAGAGAGAACAAACGCACGTTCCTTTCATATACTGCGTTCCAAACAAATGTATCCACGCAAGCCAATAACTCCATGCATTGCACGGGGGCCCCAGCCGGCGTCCATACATTCGCCAAGAAGACACTGCTCCGCCACGCATAAGATATCTCCTCCAATGGATTAATCCCCCAGTGTCCATTTACCTAGACACTGAGAGACTAATGACAAAACATTACAATACACTAAAAAACACTTCCTAGTAAAATTTCCACAACACTTGGTGCCCCCTCTTCTTGAGAAAAAAATTAGATTACATGCCTTTAACCCTTTCACTGACATATGTCATACCTCACTTGCGGCGAGCCCCATTAAACAGACAACTGTCGGCTTTACGCTGGAAGCTGCCACCAGATCGCCTCCAGTGGCCAGTGCAGTGCATGCCCCCCCACCCTACACCACTGCCTTGCTTGCCGGATTCCACTGCCCCTCCTGTGGGCCCAGGACTGGCATCACAGGTGTCGGCAGGGATCGGGGAAGGAGACCAGTGAACATCCTTTCACCGATCTCCTCCACGCTGAATGGGACTGATTGCATCACTTCCAGTCGATCAGCTGTCATTGCTTAGCTGCAGAAGCTGAGCAAGGAGCTATTGGAGTGCAATCTACACTCCATTAGCTTCTTTGGAGTGGAAAGGTGACACTAGTGTCATATTAAAGAGAGCATGTTACCATTAGTATGCTATCACACAGGGGGCTTGTAATCCCCCTTATGTGATAGCATTTAAGTTAAGTAAAAAAAGTTTTTTAAAAAATTGGGGCATCTTATTTTGTCATTGTTTCATGGATTTTTAACCTGGGCATGTTGGGTATCTATTTACTCGTCATTTCCTCATCTTTTTTTACAAAGCAAATAGGTATTATATTGTATTTTTGGGCAGTAAAATTAATTTAAGACCATTTTTTAGAAAATGTTTCAGTGTAATAAAGAGCTGCGCTAATATCGTGCGACGTAAACATTTGCAAATGCACGCATTTTATTCTACAAGGTCTTTGCTTTCAGAAAAAATTAAATGTTGGGGGGGTTGTAAGTAATTTTCAGTTAACTTTGTGGAAAGGGTAAGGGTTACTAATGTACCCCCTGTACTCGTTCTCTTTTGGGGAGTTGGTATCTGGGAGCTCCGTTATTCTAACTGTATACTGTGTATACTATCTAACTGTATACTGTGTATACTACTGTGTGTGTGTGTGTGTGTGTGTGTGTATATATATTAGACATGTGCGATTCGTTTTATACAATTACTGGCATGTGACAGTTAAAAAAAAAAAACAATACAGACTAATGATTTCAGGACAGTGGTGGAGCACCAACTGCAACTGCTGTGACCCTGGTAGATCTCATGAAAATGCCAAGTATTGGCGCTGTTATCTGAACATCCCTAGAAACTAGAAATTACTTTCTGGTGGAGACTTGCCAGGAACTCAACAGTTATGTGGCTTTTGTTTCTGAGGATTATAGTATGTAGTGTGGTATTGGGATATATCACTTTGCTCATATGATACACAGGATTATATGTCATCCAACAAGTATTAACATTATATTGTTGTGCACACTGCCAATGCTGCTTCTCAAATTGGTTTTGACACTCTGAGAGCAAAAAGCAAGGTTTCCAGTGTCAGAGTGATGAACTTTAAAAGCTGCACCTCCTCTGGACAATTTTGTTTAGCTAATATACAGTGAACTGATTCTCACATCCTACTTATCATTACATTATCATAATCACCGGACATAGATTTAGAAGCATTTTATTTACTGTAATAAAGATGATAACAGAAGTTGTAAAATTCAGTGTTGCTTTTTTCTAACTTTCACCCTTTACCTTTATATTTCTCAATTTTGCCACACGCAAAACAACTGTCACCCGCAAGCTACCAATGATTTGCTTACATTTCCATCCTTTCCCCTTTAAACTGGCTTGAATTTAGGCTGAGTCCTGCTGACTCTCAAACTGTGTGTCACCCTGCTGGCACCACTCTGTTTGACAAAAGTTGATTTTTGAATTGACTTTTGTCAAAGGAGCAGTGCCAAAAAATTGCCGGACGAACAATGACTGCATCCAATCAACAGGTTAAAATAGGTTTAGAATACAATAGCCCAGCAGGGGCGATTCTCCACTGAATGTATATACAACTATAGTTCTATTCTTGATCCAAGTTCAGCCATTAACTTAATTTTGGATTGTATATTCACTTAATTTTCCAGAGTTCTATAGAAATACCATAAACAAGAGAAGCAACTATCTAGCCCTGAATCTCTTCCCCTATGATTTCAATGATTCTTTCACTAATTCTGACCTTGGTTACTTAACCCTCATACTGACTTTACTGGATCTTGCTTGTTGTTCATATCACAACAACACTGTATTGTAGTAAAAACAATAAAACATCCAGCCACACTCCATATGATGCTGGAAACTTCTTTTATTAAATTTCAGAGCTACACAAAGTCACACCTCAGGTCCGCCCCTGTAGCGCGTTTCACCCAATCCTGGACGTAATTGTAGCTGTATGAACTTTAATGTGTAGCTGTGTGAACTTTAATAAAATATGTTTCCAGTGACATATGGGGGTTGATTTACTAACCTTATAAACACACCACGAACGTGTATACACTTCTGTAGTGTGTTCCCTCCCAGCATGATCTATGGGTGGAATCTAAACACCTTTGTAATGTTTACACACCCAGCAGGTGTGTTGTACAAAGCCCTGAAGGAATTCCAAGGTGATGTTGGGTAAATTAGCTCTATGTTGTGTTGCTTGCGTTGATGAATGCAAGGAATGTAAATGCATGAGCTAACCATTTTTGTCTAAACTGTGAAGCAGCATTATATATGCATCATGTGCATGATTTTTCTATATATGGCATTAGTGGAAATATGCTTTTAGAGACTTTTTGGTTGATAAATATGTTTTGCTGTGTGAAAATCACACACACCTGGTGTGTGTGTGTGTTTAGGTTAGTAAATCACCCCCATGGAGTGCGTCCTGATGTTTTATTGTATTGACTGCAGCTAACATGGGAGTGAGGATGAGTGCCAGCCAATGAGCACCTGCATTCCCCCTGCTTGTGTACTATGGAGTAGCGGTGCAATCTTTTGAGTGTTTTGAAAACTGTATTGTAGTCTGTTAAGTAAAAAGATTTGCAACCAGTAGTGAGCATTGCAGAATCAACTAGAAAATGTTCTGTGACTGCAATGTAAGCATTAACAAGAAGGTGTACCAATCAGTTACACTTTAAAAATAGGGACCAATAGCTTCCATTCAGGTCACAATCTGTTCATTTAACATGAATCTCTCTCACAAGCAATTAACTGAAAAAAGCATAAGAAAAAATGTAGCTTCCAGTTAATTGCATGAGGGAGAGATCATTTTTAGATCACTAGATGTGTCCAAGTTTCAGATTTTGCACAGTGCAGCTGTCTCTTAAACTCACCATAGTCGCTAAATTGCTGTCAGACATGCAGGAAAAATTAAACCCATAATTTTCTTTCAAATAATGTTTGCATTAATATGTATATCCTTCATTTGTACATGTATGATAATGTGCTGGAGGTAAAGGAGCACACACCTTATTTCTAGCCTCAGTTGAAAAGCAACAACTGTAATTGACTGATGAAAACCAATCCAATAATCAGGGGTGTCTACTGCTACCCCCCAGCTATAAATGAAATTAGGTGAAGAACATTTTATATCTATGGGAACCTTTAAAGTGGACTTTTTACCTCCTTTTACTAAAAATCACATCAGCGTACCGCTCTGCATGCTAATATTAAAACATCTTACATTTATTAGCTAAAGAAGTGATGTAATCATGCCCAAGCATTGCATCCTGGGCAGGTTACATCAGCAGTGCATTGCTGGGAAATCTTATCTGTAGTCTCATGAGATCTCAGGGAAAGGCATGTTCCTCCCCTCAGATGATGTGCATGGTCACATGTCCAAGTCACATGTGGAAAAATCCAGGAAGTAAAGGGAGATCTAGTATCTTGTATTGTAAAGCGCTGCTCAAATTGTTGGCGCTATATAAATCATGTATAATAATAATAGTAACCTGTCCTTAGTTAAAATGGCCACTGCCGGGATACTGGGGAAGAAAAGAAAAATAAGGTATGCAAAAAATAAAAGGCCTCCAATTATGTAGATCAATCTATTTGTAGATTGACATTATTAAGCATTTCTAAAGGTGCCTTTGTTATTATTTTGACGATATGGGTAAAGCTCCTCTTTCTATAGTCACTGGCTACGAAAGGACAAAAAAATTATGTTCTTTGCAAGGAGCAGGCATATATTTCTATTCCCACAGCATATGTATTGCTATTTTTCAGAACTCTATTTTAAGGCAATTTATAGTGTTGATGTGTCACTGTAATGATGATGCATAAATCAGGAACACATTTTCACTATCCCTGTTCCTGTGCACCTGTTGATTTATGCTATTTTACAAACTTATTGGTGCTTATCTGGAATAAATATTTTATGATGACAAAATACATTTATCATTTTATATCCTTGCTGCAGGGATCTTAAGAAATTATTCGCTTATATAAGCTTCCCAGAGGCGGGTGAACCTACTTTACAGCCCAATATGCATTTCCCATGTTCTTTGACAATACATATTTTCTGTAAGCCTATCCAATAATGCACTGCAACATAACATTACAATATATTTGTTTCAAAATAAAATTTGTTTGCACTGAAAATATACACTAAATCTACACAAGTTATACTACATATAATATTATATAATATTATCTATATTGTTAATTCTCACTAGCATAGTAATTTCTGTATGTGAAGCAGTGAAAGTATTTCCATTCATAGTATCTCCTGTATCCACTAAGTGGCAGAGTAGAGACTTTGCAAAGACTTTGCTTGCTTTTAATGTAACCATAGTAAACATGGTTTTATACAGCAATGTTGTCTTGCAATGTTAAAGAGCAACACAATATTGCAAAGCTTTTCATAAGAATTCATATTTACTATTTAAACTGTGAATAATGTATCCTCTGTTCAAGAAATGATCAACACTTCTATGATAACAAGAACTGTCAGTTACAGTAATCTAGGGAACATATTTAGTAACAAAACAGTCCCTTTTTTTGATAAAGGATGTCATTATTTTTCTTAGATGGGAGTCTGTTTAAACAGCCCCGATGCTGGCGACGTACACTGTACGTCGTCAGTCACGAAGGGGTTAAAGAGGACCTAAACTGTTGAAGATTTGCCTAAAAAAAAACAAGCAGAAGAGAGCAAATGTCTACTCACCAGCAGAGGAGACATGGACTGGGAGAGCAGAGGGACATTTGCCCGCTTGGCCAGTACTAATGTGACATGTTGGGATGGTAGCCCTGAGTGGAGATACCTAGCCATTCAGAAAATAATCAGAAAAGGCCCCGCAGTCAGTGGCACATAGTGGGCAATAAATAGCTACCTGCTCCCCATTCAAATATGTGATCATAGTGGGGAGTCTTTTAGCACTGAGTTCCTACTGTTGGTGTTGAAATGTCATGTCACTGGATGCCAATAGTTAAAGGAAAGGAAGCTGTTGCCGGAGCATGTAAAAAGGTTTGTCACAATGTCCTTAAGGAGCAACTACCCTTCATCATGCCCACCAATCAATGAGGCACCATAGCACACTTTGCATGGTACATTTTCTTTAACCTACAGAAATCTGCCCCTACCATGAAAAGGCAAGTTGGTTGTAATTTTAAGTTTATGACCAGCCCAAACTTTAAAAAAAAAGTTTTATAGAGAGAGGAAGGGTTAGAACCTCTGTTGATTTTTTGCTGCTATCTGGGACTTTGCTGGAGATATTTTTCCTAATTTGTTGTCCTGGTGACAATGGAAGCGAGGGAAAAACTCCAACAGCAACACAGGCAGAAAACAAGCTACTATTAGTAAAGTAGGGCAAGGCTAGAACTCCTGCCAGATTTTTTTATGTCTCTGTCCCTGTTGCAGATTTGCATTCACTCCCTGACTTATGAAAACATAGTCACTAGGACAGTAAGTGAGGCAAAATCTACCAAAGCCCCACAGTAGCAGTAACAACGTGATTGGGGTTCTAATTATCCCCCACTCTAAAATCTAAAATAAAAAAAGTTTTGGCTGGAATACACTTTAATTTCAAAATATACTAAGTTAATATTCTACATATTCTACACTACACATTCAAAAAAGAGGAGATTTTGGTTCACAGGAATGAATCCTTATCTTGTCTCAAAAGCACTTCAGCAGAAATGCAGTGTGCTGAACATTGACAATTTACATCCGCCATCAATTCAGGCAATGTTCCATTCCCCTGCTCACAGAAGCCACAGCTGAGTTTGGCTGCATGACCTGCCATTATGAGCCCATGAAGAAGAATGTTTCAATTCACTCTGATGAAATATTAATTTCACATCCAGTTCAGGCTAGGAAACCAATTTAGCAAAGCTGGATACTTTAACAAAAGTAATGAAGAAGCACCTCTGCAGGTCACTTAGAGAAATTGTGAAATAAACCTTAGTAAGTATTTATGCATCAATATAAATCACAAAGCATGCAAATCACATTTTGAAATGGTTCATGTTTGTTTGCTCCTATGTTATACTTGATGTGTAAGAGTTCCTGTTGAATGTATTTTGTATATGTTCTGTATAGCATAACGTAATATGTTTCTTCTGCAAGTCTAAAGTCTCTTCTGTGTACTGAAACTAAGACAAGGGTGGAATGTGCAGTGTTCATTTGCATAAAGTTGAGTATAACTACTATTTATGTAGGTCATACATGCTCAGTGGATCTGTAGTTCATGTTCATTGCTGAAGACACACTGAAAGCTCAGAAAAGTTGGAACATAATCCTAGAGTTATGAGACTTAGGAGCTACATGAATAGGATAACGCATATACATTTGTTTTCAGTATGTCAAATTTTGTTTGTGAATGCAAATTAGTCATTTTTCAATGCCAATCTAGGTATCTGCTATAGATTGCCAATCTATATTTAACTCACAGGTTTCTTTTATTAGGGTTTTTGGGTAAAACAACAAAACAAAATAAACATAGCATCTTGAAGGATAATCATTGTCATAAAACATTCAAGTTAGATGAACTTATAGCAATAGTGCTTACAGCATTTCAGGTGCATTCGATGCTCATCAAAAATAAATAAAACAACGGTACATGTCACACATTGGGTGCAACAAAAAACAGACAAAAAACAAAACAATAAAAAAGACACAATATTAAGAGGTCAAGGAAGGGGGAAGGGAGAAAATAGAGGGATGGAGAAGAAATAGAAGAAATATCAGGGAGGTATCCGAGACCCAGCAATGGGGATCCATTTTGCGACACTGACCCTCGGCTAAAGAGACTCAGAAATGTGTAGATACTGCATCCAAGGTTCCCATACCCGCTCAAATTTACTTTGGGTGTCCCCAAGGATGCTACTTAGTTTTTCGTGTACCATTATCCACGACAATTTAGAGACGACATGTTTAAACGGAACTGTCTGGGATTTCCAAGCCTGTGCCAAGGAGATTTTCGTGGCCAAAAAGAAGAATGACAATAGTTTGGCTTCAGGCTTGGATAGGCCATGAACTGGGCGATTCAATAAAACATATTGTGGGTCTCGGAGTGGTCTGATCCGTAACACTTTATAAATCAATGCATAAAGTCTATTCCAGTATGGGCGGAGGCGTGGGCACTCCCACCAAGTGTGCAACATTGTTCCGGTAAGTCCACATCCTCTGAAACATAGGGGCGATTGATCCGGGTATATAGCTGACAATCTTGACGGTACCATATACCAGCGGGAGAAAACTTTATAGTTAGCTTCTATCAAGGATATGTTTAGTAGGCCCTTAGACAGCCGTGAACAGCATGTATGCCACAGCTCCAGTGGCAACTCGGTCTGCAATTCCCGTTCCCAAGCCAGCATATATGATAATTTGGAGGGGGAATGCACGAAAAGAGCATAGAGGAGAGATATTCTGCCACGCGATGAGTCTAACCGCATGCACCATCGTTCATATGGGGTTGCAAAAGGGGAATCTGCAGGAGGAAGGCTCAAAGAGCTTAAAAAGTGATGTAGTTGCTTGTAACAAAACATCTCAGTGGGTGGCATATGTAAAATATCCTGGCAGTAGGTCAATGTAAGAGGTGCAACAGTCCAATGCGATATAGGCCTTTATTAGCCCTCCACTGAAATGCACGTGTCTGTGTGCCTGGAAGGAAATCAGGATTGCAGAGTATCGGTGCCAGAGGAGTGTGGGTTGAGGCTAGAGCATAGGTCCCTCACAAACGGTCCCATAAGACCAAAGGGGAAGACAATGTAGCTTGCCAAAAAGAAGAATGACAATAGTTTGGCTTCAGGCTTGGATAGGCCATGAACTGGGCGATTCAATAAAACATATTGTGGGTCTCGGAGTGGTCTGATCCGTAACACTTTATAAATCAATGCATAAAGTCTATTCCAGTATGGGCGGAGGCGTGGGCACTCCCACCAAGTGTGCAACATTGTTCCGGTAAGTCCACATCCTCTGAAACATAGGGGCGATTGATCCGGGTATATAGCTGACAATCTTGACGGTACCATATACCAGCGGGAGAAAACTTTATAGTTAGCTTCTATCAAGGATATGTTTAGTAGGCCCTTAGACAGCCGTGAACAGCATGTATGCCACAGCTCCAGTGGCAACTCGGTCTGCAATTCCCGTTCCCAAGCCAGCATATATGATAATTTGGAGGGGGAATGCACGAAAAGAGCATAGAGGAGAGATATTCTGCCACGCGATGAGTCTAACCGCATGCACCATCGTTCATATGGGGTTGCAAAAGGGGAATCTGCAGGAGGAAGGCTCAAAGAGCTTAAAAAGTGATGTAGTTGCTTGTAACAAAACATCTCAGTGGGTGGCATATGTAAAATATCCTGGCAGTAGGTCAATGTAAGAGGTGCAACAGTCCAATGCGATATAGGCCTTTATTAGCCCTCCACTGAAATGCACGTGTCTGTGTGCCTGGAAGGAAATCAGGATTGCAGAGTATCGGTGCCAGAGGAGTGTGGGTTGAGGCTAGAGCATAGGTCCCTCACAAACGGTCCCATAAGACCAAAGGGGAAGACAATGTAGCTGCGAGGGCCACTGGGCGACGCTTCGGGGTCATCCACATGAGGGCATCTACCGTCAAGCCCGATGCCGAAGCTGCCTCTAGGGTTAACCATTCTGGCTGATAGTCTGAGAAGTACACAGAAGATAGTTGGGCCAGTCTGGCTGCTTTGTAATAGAGTAATAAATTAGGGACCCCTAGACCACCAACTTCCCTGGTTGAATGCATGATGATCTTCGAAAGTCTCTGGCATTTCTGACCCCAAATAAACCGCATAAGAAATGACTGGAAGGCCAGGAGGTCGGACCTGAGAACAGCTATCGGTAGAGCCCTAAAATAATATAATATCTTTGGCAATAGGGTCATCTTGAGTGCATGGATAAGGCCAATCCACGACAGAGTGCACGAGGACCACCTGTTCACATTCGCTTTTAATTGTTTATACAGAGTTAGGTAATTGTATTTATATAAGGACGAGTAGGACGGGGTAAGTTTAACCCCCAAATATTGTAGGTAGTCGGTTGACCAAGTAAACTTGGGCGAGGTGAGTCCAAAGATCGGAGGGCAGGTTGACATTAAGGGCCATTGACTGCCAATCTATATTTAGGATGTAGTCTCTTCACAATTTATACAGCTATCATTTGTATCATTGCATGACTTTAGTAGGGAACACATGTGCCAATATCTGTAGATATAATATCTCCTCAGGTTGAATCACTATAACTGAGCACAATTAAAAGAACCCTAGAATTGCTGTCAATCTTTTAATATATACCGTGTTTCCCCGAAAATAAGACACTGTCTTATATCTTTTTTGGCTCAAAAAAACACACTAGGTCTTATTTTTGGGGAAGGTCTTATTTTCTATTTTTTTATGTACAACAATCCACACTTATTCATGTAGAAAAGTCTACATGTATTCATGTACAAAAATACGGTGATCAGGGCAATCAGGGGTGCCGTACCTTTCCAAGAGAATTTGCTAACCAATCGCTGGCCAGAATGAGCGAAGCGCACTTTCAATATTGATTCCTCACAGGCGGAGTGCATTTGGTTTCACTCCGCCTGTGACAGGAGCCGTCGCTATTAAGGAAGCATCGGCTTATGCGGCTCTGCTCCCTCTGGTGCCGTCTCGCTTCCTCTAGCGCTGGCTTCGTTGGCACCGCTGATTCTCTCCTGCCTCTCCCGCGGCTTTTCAGGTTCCCCCTTTTGCCACCACCGGCCCTGGGAATGGTCACAACTAGGTCTTATTTTTGGGGTAGGTCTTATATTTTAGCAATTCCCAAAAATAGTACTAGGTCTTATTTTATTTTAATTTTAATTGAACTTATATTTTATTATAATTACTGAAGACATGTGATTAAAGTCACTGAAATTATTTAAATGTTTACTTTTTTATTACAATTACATAAAAGATAATGGCATGCAGATCAGTCCCTTCTATATAATACTATCCCAACAGAACAGTAAAAAGAGCTGGTATTCATATCACTGGGGGCACATGAGTGTGTAGGTTCCCCCCGTGCTGATAATAACCCTATGACTTTCAGCATCCATCATTGCTCTCTTTGAAACCATGATGTTTCCTACTGAACAATAGAATTACGTTATTAAGAATTACAATGAAGAAAATGTAGCAGAGTAACCTCTTAGTATCTCACAGTTCAGTTCCTTTTGAGATTCAATCATTTTTAGTTCAGAAGCCATACTGTGAAACTAATGGGGGCCTTTGCTAGGCAAACTTTAAATCTTTATAGAGTTTAAGCTTTAAGAGACTGGGCACAGAAGGACAAGACATAAAATCATTTTTTTTTCTATTTTAGTTGTTGGTAGATGCTGGGAAGCTTTGCTACCTCACAATTTCTTATATATTTTGGGGATTCTATTGATGAGGCATCTGACTTGGACCTTTTTACCTACTTTGGCCTTTATGATGGGTTTATACACTCCCTATTGGACTTGATTATTGATTTTATACTATGTAGAACACATCCAGATGCAAGCTGGGCAGGAACAAGGCCAGAAATTATGACAGGGAGATATTTCTGTTGGGATATTAAGACAAATAAGAAGCCAGTGACTGGTTCATATCACCAGGCTCCACCTGAATAACTGAACTGTATTTTGTGGATGAAATGTCCCTTTACTACGCTAGTGAGTGAAGGTAGATGAGCCTCTTTCAGGAAACTGAAATCAGATTGCTTGTTATGGGTAGCTACTTGTCATTTCACTTTGTTATTGTACATTTACAGGAGAACTCAAAGGACCAATTAAAAAAAATGAACTCTGAAAAATTAAAAATGTAAAAACTAAAAATGATTTGAAATCCCTAGGATAAGCCTAAAGAGTTATTAATCTGGGAAGCATATGCCTAATATGAGTGAATAATAAGTATATATATATTTATATTGCTAGAAGGTTAACTGTACATATCACAGTATATAACACATGTTGTATACAAACCAATACTGAAACAATTACTCAATTATAATATCTTAACAAATATTTAAACATAGCAGCACAACATGGTTATAAATGGACTAATTTTCTTGTCAATCAGTATGTCAAGAGTAGAGTAAACAACACAATGAGCTGCCACATGTTCTTCCTGTTATGGTTAAAACAACTGTTATTTGACTAAATGCATTTCGGAAAGAAGTTAGTAAAGAAAACAATTGTGTAAGCATTTGTCTTCAAAGCAAAATTCCTTCCAAAACTTAAAAACCATAAACCAGGGATACAACTACTGAATTAATATAAAGGAGGTTACTAGCTTGAAAGATCAGAAACTGTTCGTGTGTGGTGATTTGATCCCCAATGTGTGATAACAGCCATTTAGTTGTTCACAAATAAGCCTGGCTGAATTTCCCAGCATAATTATCTCTTCAGCAACCATATAACATTGCTACTAATATGCATGTTGTAGATGTCTTCATAAGGCTTTGTATCCCTGAAACAATCATGCTTCTTCACAGTACACTAGTTGCTTCAGCAAAAGCTGGTGAATTGTCCACGAGACATAACCCAAGTGGAATCTTTGTTGCAGCTGTATTCCATTCCTATTTCTTCATGATAAAACAAGCAACGGTGTTCCACCAGTGGCTTATGTGTGAGTGTGTTGTCATCCACTTTTGATGTTACTATCAGCTGCATCTCAGCAGTTGTGTCCAAATAAATTATGCATTATTCAATTATCACAGGCAAAAAAAACAGACATAGGTTGCTGGGTTAGGCTATTATTACTTTGCTAAAATTATGTTTTATCGGGTTTACTGCTGGTGATCAGTTTGAAAACAGCTCATGCCTGACACAGGTTTGGAGCCTCTGATATATATCTGGTAAATTATTAAGTGAGTGTGCACAGGAAATGCAAAAGTGTTTGATATATAAATCCCATGATCACACGCATATCTGAGCATTTTATCATTGCCCGCAGACAATTTTCAAAAGGTAACAGATTAAGCTTAGCTGTTACCTTTGCAATTAAAGCAAAGGTGAAAGGTGCTGCCAGGATTAGGCTAGTAATCTGTCAATTCTGGTAAAGGCATATGCTTGGTAATTTTTGTAGCTAGGTAATTGTAGGTAGGTTCTTCTACAGTTACCTTCCAGTTACCTTCCAGAATTTGATTTCTGGATTGCAGTTATGTATGTGTGTTGTGTTATTTTTCAAAAACAGAAAAAACATAAACAGCGCTCTCGGATGGGAAAAAAGTTAGCTTGAAGACATGTATGCAGCCCTGGGAAACAGGAGGAGAACCTGTGAATGCAGATAATCAAAAAACCAAAAAAGGGTGCAAAAAACACTGGCTGGCTAAAGAAGGTATAATGGAAACTAAAGGTGGTGGCACTTACGCGTGAATCCCAGGATGTGGAGATGGGCGGCCGATGTGGAGGATTGGAGCACTCGTGGTGTGGGTCCGACTGTGGCTGGTGTGCTAATCAGAGAGGTACATCCACGGAAGGGTGTGAACAAGAAGAGGGGACTTTGTCCGAAGTGCCGTTGGGGGTATGTGCGGTGTGGAGGAGAAGCAGGGAGATGGTGTCGGCAATAGACAGTAGGCAATAGGCAGGGCTGTAGCAGCCGCAGCTGTGGGTGTCAGCCACCACCTTTAGTTTCCATTATACCTTCTTTAGCCAGCCAGTGTTTTTTGCACCCTTTTTTGGTGTTATTTTTCAACAAGTTGTAAAAAAGGGAATATAATTGTAATTGATGAGATGTCTTTATGTAGACACTTTGGAATAGCATATGTTTCATCTATTATAAGAAATTATTTCATGCGTAAGCATATTTTTTAGAGAATTTACAGCAGTTAAAAAACTACAACCTTAAACTTGAATGTAATCCAGTTTTAAGGCATTAGGATAACATGCCACAGACTATAACATTTACATGTAAGCTACACTACTACTGAAGCATCATCATCTGAGATTAGTTCAGGCTTCACTAACAGGATTATAGCATTATAGATTTTTTAAAAGGATGAGAGAATACACATGCTCTGAAGGAAATAGGGAAATACATACTTCAAGATGAATGATACTGCCTATATAGAGCTGTTGGCTATAGAGATCCATCAAAAAACTTAAAATTGAATATAATTGCATACGAGTACACTTTTGTCAGGGAGGTCAAGGAAAGCCTGTAATAGGAGAGATGTTGTTGCTGACTTCTTTCTGAAAAAGCTGGTTCCCAGGCTTTCTTTAACTTCAATGATTTGAGTCACTGGCCAAGAACAATATGCAGCCAATTAAGTAATAGTTAAGTCAGAACTAGGCATGAGCAAACCTGAGCTCTACTGTAAATGTATAAAAACTAAGGGGGTTCTTCATGAAGGAGCTGAAGGATCCAGCCGTAGCTTCGGCTGATCCTTCAGGCCGCCGGAGCCCTTCAGTTCAGTCAAACCAAAGGGCTTCTATACGGGCTATTCACTATAGTCCTACAACAGCCAAAGGCATATGCTTTGGCTCGACTGAGCCGAAGTGACAGCCTAAGTAAGGCGAACGGCCTGCTGAAGGCGGGTCATTCACCCTGCAAATGACAGCTGGGCAGAGCCTGCCGTGATCTCACGACTGGCTCCGCCCAGTTGTAATGACGTATCAGAATCCCCAAATGACCTGGGGATGCTGAACTGTCATTAAACAATTACAACTCCGCCCAGTTGTTATTCATTGGCCTGGACCTGCTAGAAGACTCTAGCAGATTCCGGCCAAAAGGAAACATTTGGTCGGAGCTGGCTGTCACTGCTAGCTCTGCCCAATTGTTTTTCTTTTTTTCATTATTATTATTTTTTTCTTTTTTTTTAAACATATTTATAAAATTTTTAATTTTACTATTTATTTACATTTTTTAACATCTTTTCAACATTTTTCCCCCCGACTATGTTCACTGATTTTCTATTCTGCTCGGTACCACAGAGGTACCAGCAGAGTAGCCAAGCCCACTGCCACTCGGAATAGGGGCGAATAGCAGCAAGTGAGCTGCCAGAGCTTCGGCTCAGCCGATCCAGATGTTGGATCGGCTGATTCAAGCTCCTTCTGCACTTTGGCTCCACCAAAGTCCTTTGGCACTTCAGCTCAGCCGAAGGCAGCCATACAGAGCCCATATATGGCTAATTTCAGCCGATGTAATGCTGAAATCAGCCGTACAACCCATAAGTGAATAGTCGAACAGCGTTCGGCTCATTTGATTTCGGCTTTTTTTTTTTCTCCGCTGCCTTCCCCACCTGGGGGAA
>NW_017306752.1:616220-622650 GCF_000935625.1 Nanorana parkeri | reverse complement strand
CATTTGATTTCGGCTTGGTTATTCACTCAGCTGCCTTCAGCAGCTGAGTGAATAACCCTGTAAGTGAAATGACCAACAGCAACCCATGACAAGTAAATATGATTAAAGTCCGATTCTACTTAAAGAGATGTATCTCTCTTTATTCACTAGCTCATTAAAAGTTCAGTTAATCTAAAAATATATATTTTAGTTATTCAGGCGGAGCTTAGTGAGTTGAACCTTCCATGGTTGTCTTAAATACTCCAACAGCTCTATCTCCCTTCCATAATTTCTGGCTCTGTTCCTGCCCAGCTTGAAGTTGTGGATCCTTCCACCTACCTCTTGTGTAGTTTAATACATCTGGATGTGTTCAACGTAGTATAAAATCAATAAAGATATCCAACAAGTGGTGTATAAAACCCTCATAAAAGCCACAGTAGAGAGTATAGGACATAAGAGAATGTGAAGCTGAGCTGTCTTAAATACTCCAACAGCTATATCTCCCTGCCATCATTTCTGGCATTTTTAAAAGAAGAGGTCTGCAAAAGGAGTCTATGGGGTCTATTCACAAAGCTGCCGAAGGATCTGGCCGTAGTCAGCCTGAAGTGAATAGCCGAACAGTGTTCGGCTGACTTCACTTCTGATCGGTCATTCACTCGGCTGCCCTCGGCAGCTTTGTGAATAGACCCCTATATATTTCTCAATACAGTTTTACTATCATTACTGTGGGGTTCCTTTATGGGCTCTTCCAATAAATTTCTATACGAAAAAACAGAAAATAGAATAGATGTTGATTCTGCACATAAACAGTTTGGTAGTACTCTGTTTATAAAGCACGTTGGAAATAAACTATTTAAAACTATTATATATATATATATATATTTGATGATTAAGGTTTAGAACTCTGTTATATGTGTTAAAGTGAAACTCCAGAATTTTGTTCTCCTTTTTTTAATTAATCCCTTCCCCCCTCCTGTGTGTAAAAAAAAATCCTATATTTCTACCCACACTCGCTATACACCAGTGCTGTCCCAAATTCCTCCTCGGTCCAGCACAGCAAATCCTCTTCAGGTCAGAATGACGTCGTCATTCTGCTTATTGCTTGTGAGCCCAGCCTGTTGTTTACATGCCCCCCATTAAGTGTGTATGATCACACAGGCTGGCATGACAGTACTTCAGGACTCAGCAATCACATGCACTGCACTTTATTTACTCCTGCATGGTGTGATACACCATGTGTAATAAAATCTACTGTGGGGATATACAGTGGCATTTGATCTTTCTACCTTTCCTGGTGTCGCTAGAACTCTCTTGTAGTTCTAGCGACACCAAGAAAGGTCAAATGCCACTGTTTACAGTTGTCAATGGGACAGTTGGTGTGGCGTTACCGCCCAATAGAGACATATCCCAGTGACAGCTGTCAAAGAGATTTTGCTTAATTTTGTAATGATTTCTGCTCACTTTCTGTCACAGGAAAAGGACTGAGGGGAAATCTCATCAATAGGGGCACATCATTAAAAAACTGGAGTTCTACTCCTTTTCAAATCTATCCAAAAATTAAAAAAGAATTGGTTGAAGTTGAAGTTGAAAATGTGAAGGGAATTTTAGCAACAAAATGGGGTTGATTTATTAAAGGCAAATAGGCTGTTCACTTTACAAGAGAATTAACACTTTGCAAGGGAATTTTCCATTTAGCTTAATGCTGCTCTGCTGATGACGTTCATCTAATCACGTGCAAGCAAATATACTGTTTTATTTTTCATTTACTTGCTCGTGATTGGGTATTCTTTTTAAAGTGAAATTTCATGATATTCACCAAGCTAAGGAAAAATTTAATTGCAAAGTGAAAATTCCTTTGCAAAGTGAACATTTTAGTATTTGTCATTAGTAAACCAACCACAGTGCATATATTCAGTGAAGAGAAATGTTACAACAAGACATTTTTTTTTAACTGGAACCTGTGTTGTAAGCATGTATACATTGCATCACATGAAAATTGTGTATATTAGTTATAACCAAAAGTGTTCTTTTTTTTTTTAGAAATTTTACAGTAGTAAATTCAAAGATCATTGTAGTTACAATCCATCCAGAGCCAAAAGCTACAGATGCCTTGGTAGAGATTGAGCTTGCTCACCTGAACAATGTAAGTATTTATTTGATTTTACTGTAAAGACACCTGCTTGTTGTTTTACAACTTAAACCTGATAGACCTAGCTTTGTTTAGCTTTGAGAATCAAAATTATATTAAAGTCAAATTGTTTTAAGCTATTTCAAATGCTGATTAAATCTCTTACAATTGATGCTGCTTCTTTATATTTAAAAGTTTTAGCTTCCTGCAGAATCAGTGTTCTCCTGAGCATTGACCCAACCCTGATATCTTGTTTTAGGGTAGCTCCTTTTCCTTGCAGGGTCCTATGAAGCCACTCTTGTTTGTGCTAGTAAGCTGTGCATCTATACACACACACACAGGCAAACAATGGCAAGCCACTCCCCTGCTCCCTGCTTCTCCTCCTTCCTTCTCATTTCTCTGAGGTAGTACATGGACAGCTGCTGGAGATTGTGCTGCTCTTTGCGATCTTGTACTTGACAAGAAGTTCATGGCAGCAGAGCTGAAAGAGTTGGAGTCAGCTATTTAGTTGCATGATTAATGTACATGCTTTGGCAAAAATGTAAATAAATACTTGACTGGGCAATATATATTTGTTTGTTCCGGATTCATTTTTGATAACAGTTTTTGAGTTTAATACTACTTTAAACGTATATCTGCTTACCACACACCCAGATTGGTAAGAACGTATGTATATAGTTACTACCATGTTACCAGGTATGAGGAGCTGTACAATGTCCAGGGGTCATACTGTAGTAACGCCATAGGCACACGCTTCTCTAAATGTATAAACTATACACTGTTAGGTCCAACCTAAACAATCTATTCTACAGTTAAACTGTTAGGAACTAACACTAACTAGTTAATAGTAATTCAAAAGGTGATTGTACAATCAAATTGTAATATGTGTGGCCAGATTAACAGTAACAGAAGACATTTTGAGAACAGCAAAAACATAATCATGAAAATTACTTTACATATGTGTTGTTGCTTTGTGCAAGGGCAAAACACACTGGTAAGCTTGGGGGGTCTGATTAAGCCCCTAGGCCTCTTTTTTGGCATTAGTGTTCCACCTTAGTCTTCATTCTCTTCCTGAAAGTGTCATATAGGCTATAAAACATTTCACATGGACCTTGATGGCATTTTACCATTACACTCTTTATTTTAAAAAAACACAGGCATCTGGACACATCTGGATTGATTATTTATCTTTAAGTGTGTGGAAAGATACAGTAGATACTTGATTTAGCACAGTTTATTAATGTGCCTAGTGGTAAATCCATTTTATATCACATACGCAGTGAAAATGTATGGATTTAAAATGGTAAAGTGTTTACAGTGTTATTCGGTTAATGACATGCAGGAGGCATTTGTTATTCAGTGTCAAAGTGGAACAGATGCCTTTGCACACAGTTTATTTTGAAAAGGTAATGTACAAGGAGAAGGATGTGTAATATCACCAGAATGATATCAGTGAAGACTTTTTAAATAGACCCATTTATACAGTGTTTGCAATATAGCTGATTAAAACATGGCTTGGAAGCTACACTCATTTTTCTTAGAGTCTGAAGCACTTTAGCTCTTTGCATCAATTAGTAGAGTCTCCTCAATTTATCTTTTAATGAGGGTCAATTGCTTTCAGTACCAGATATCTAAAAGGCTGTTCTTTACACTTGAACTTCAGTTGCTTGGTTTAGAAAATAGCAATTCCCTACCTGTTCAGTGGATAGTAACTCATATGAGGGATAAAGAAAACATTCAATAAACTATCATGAATGTGTTTGCATACACCATCAATGATTTATGCTTAACAAGAAAACATGTTCCATCTGCATGTATCACTTGTGTATGCTATTGCATCTACAGTGTGTGATTTACGATTTGTTAAATGAAGCTTGTTCATTATTCATGTAGATATATGGGTTTTTTACTAGTAGGTAAATATCTCCACCCAACATGTAAATTGACCTTTTTATCTCTGCGCTTACACTTAATTTGTATAACTGTTTATCTGTTGGATGGCATTCGTGAGTACAAATACATTGAGAAGATATCTACTGATGTTTATATTAGTTTCACAAAACATAATTATTTAAAATAAAAATAACGGAGCTTCAGTTATAAATGTACAAAATTATTTCTGCCCATTTTGTGGTATGGTTTGGTCACATATTCATTTACCCAAACTAATGAGCAACAGAAAGTACAGAACATTTGAAAATCAACACACTAAAAGTAGAGAACTTTGCCAAATGACAAAAAGAAGAAAACATTTCCGGGGATGAACAGAAAGTGGAAAACTCTCTTAGATGGGGAACAGAAAGTGGAGAAGTTTTCTAAAGATGAACAGACAGTTCAGAACTGTCTAAAGAATGAATGCAAAGTGAAAAACTCTTCCAAAACACAGAACATCGGAGCAAAGAATTATAGGACATGATCACCATTGTTCTACAGGGTACCTACAGTTGTAAAATAAATTGTACATTATGTTTTTCTACACATAAAAGCAGCTCTGTATGTATCTTTGTTGCTGTCACTGACCATTACATATTTCTCAGAAAGGTACAGCAAAACATGCTGCATGCTCTATTTTTTGCGTTTGCAGTGGAACGTAACGCAAGCAAGGTTTTGCCACGCATCTGATTGCACTGCAGGCTGGGGGCGTGGCTGCGGTGCCATTGACTTAATGCACCACCATGCCCCCTCCTGCCCCACAACGAAGGGGGACGTTTTGTGAGTAGCTACTGCTCTGGAACGCACCGCAATTGGTGTGAACAAGCCCTGAAGTTATACCTAGATCACAGCAGCTGTAGTTACTGTTCTTTTCAGCTGGTGCCTGGCTGTCACATACAAATATCCATAGATCCTGTAGCACTCCTTACCGGAAATCCCATATCTACTCTGAGCCTGATGAAAGGGACCCTGTGTGGCCCCGAAAGTGCTTGATTTTCTGAGTGGCATCTGTTAATAAATGGATTTGCACTGACTTGAGAGTCTCAGTGTGCTGGCAACATCTGTATTCTTGGCTGTCACATACAACTGTTCAGTGGCTGCTGGCTAACCCATGCTCCACTGACCCCAGTGCAGGCCCAGGACCAGCACGGCAGGAGATCAGCACAGTTCCAGTGTCTGCTATCCCCTCTGATCACTGAAACCGGAAGCAACTAGGAATATTTTATTTCTGGTTTCAGGCTTTCATCAGCTTCTTTGGGATCCACAGGTATCATTAGGGGTGTAATATTGTCAATTCCGCTATGCTATCACATGGGGGTTGTTAGCCCCTTATGTGATAGCAATAAAGTTAAGTTTAAAAAAAGTTTAAAAATTAAAGTGACATATAAAAAATAAAAACCACAAAACTTTCTTTACAGATCCCTGCCCCACATACATGCACATACAAATGCAAATGCACATTAAATAAATTGCCTACCTACAAAACAACACAAAATAACTGATTTCTTAAGTATACACCCCTTTGATTTAGTAATTTTCCAATGCACAATTGGCAGCAATTACAGCCTTGAGTCTATGGATAGGTCACTATCAGATTTGCACATCTGAACCCTCTAATTTTAAACTTTAACATTTTGCAAACATTTTCAAGTTCATGAACTTTGCGAACAAGGCCAGCCAAATTTATTTACTAGTTTTAGACCTGCTTTGCCTTGCCCAATGCAGGACACAAACATTTTTTTAAGTCACAGTGACTAACTCTTGGGGAGCAGCTTTTCCTATAATAAACCTAATACCCATTGCTTATCACCCTGCATCCGAGGCATGTCTATCAAATACCAAAAACACTTTTTATCCAACTGCCCTTTTCTAGAGCAGATATGAATCTGATTTGGTGTGGCTATCACATGTACCTAGCAAATGAAGTGTGCATCTACAGATCTCTGAATAAATATCCATTAAGAGGGTTATTCACAAAGCTAGCCGAAGGATCAGCCATAGCTCTGGCTGATCCTTCAGCTAGCTTCGGCCGCCTGAGCCCTTCGGTTTAGTAGAACTGAAGGGCTGCTGTATGCACTATAGCCTGTACAGTTCCCGAAGCTGGCCAAGTGGCTAAGCTGAGGCGAAGGCATATGCTTTGGCTCGACTGAGCTAAAGTGAAACCTGAAGCTGGCCGATCGGCCGGAAGCCTCGCAACTGCCAGCTGGGCTCCGCCCAGTTGCAATGACATATCAGTGTCCCCAGGTTACCTGGGGACGCTGAACTGTCGTTAAACAATGACAACTTAGAGGAGTGACGTCACGGCCGGCTCTACCCAGTTGTTATTCATTGGCCGGGACCTGCTAGAAGACTCTAGCAGGTCCCGGCCAATAGGAAACAGTTAGGCAGAGC
>NW_017306752.1:600454-616141 GCF_000935625.1 Nanorana parkeri | reverse complement strand
CCCGGCCAATAGGAAATAGATAGGCAGAGCAATCTGACACGGCTTTTCACTCACTGCCGTTCGGCCCCGTTCGGCCCCGGGTACAATGCTAGACTCCCGGAGCGCCAGGGAGAGTTTGCGGTTTGGAGATCAGTGTCCCTGGTTAGCAGGTAACCAGGGACGTTGATCTCTCTGCAAGTGGCCGGAGCCAGCCGTAAGATCAGGGCTGGCTCCACCCAGCTGTCAGAAGCAGGCTGTCGGCCGGCCAATGGCCGGCCGCTCGGCCAGCTTCGGCTTTCAGCGCGGCTCAGCCGAGCCGAGGCATATGCGTTCGGCTCGACTGAGCCGCTCGGCCACGTTCGGGAGCTGTACGGGCTATTGTGAATAGCCCGTACAGCACCCCTTCGGTTCTATTGAACCGAAGGGGTCCTGGGGCCAGAGCTAGCCGAAGGATCGGCCGAAGCTACGGCTAGATCCTTCGGCAGCTTCGTGAATAGACCCCATAGTCATAAAGGTAAGCTTGCCCATTCAGGACGAAGTGATGTTGAAGGTAATTTACTAAAACAGCTGAGAATGTGCACATAAAAAGAGTGAAGATGCACTTTAATTGATCAATCATTTTAAAAGCAAAATCTTATTTATGTATTTGATCTGCACATGATTTCATAATTGAAGTAAATATTCACTCTTTTTTCACCGCCTTCAGTATATCAGCTATATCTCAATACTCACACTGCACGTGCTCCCCCACCACTCCTTCCATTAAAATCCCCAGTGTCATCTGGTGTCAGGTTAGTGGGAGTGGTAATGTCAATTCCCCTGTCATATTACAGTTGTCATTCCTGGGGACTGGCTTCTAGGCTGTAACATGGGAGGAGGTCACATGCTCCCCTATTCCCAGAAGGAAGCAGCAGTGATGGCGAACCCCTTTGCAAAGACTCTCTCACTTTGCTCCAAGTGGGCAAAGTGACAGTGTACCATTAACATAAATCTTGATCTGTCGCAAAACATAACATCATACTTCAGTTTGACAGGACATGTTTTTGAGGCTGAAAATTAAAATAAGGAATCATGGTGGATAGTTCTTCTGCCTTGTCCTTTACATCTGGGGATTTAGGCAGCACTTGGCACTATTTAACTTTTCTAAAATGTTTCCTCTACCTGCTTTAATTTGCTACTGCACACATATAAGATAAACTGGTAAGTTGATTAGATTTTTATCTAAACTGGGGCAAGAGTGAGTGACTGTTAGATTTTACATTAGATCATAAGTTTCAGTGGGATGGAGATATTGCATTGCATAGTTAGTTTATGTGTAAAAAAGATATTTGTTATTTTCAAAAATCCCTTTGATTTCTATATCTGAAACCACAAATGTGATTATTAAACTTCCATTGAAGTTCTAAGTAATATCTGCGTGCATTAGGGAAAATAAATACATAAATGAAAAAAGTTTGTTGTACTTTGTGGCCTAGACTGAATTTAAAAATACATGTGATAAGATGAGAATAAAACTGAGTAAAATATAAGATAGAACCAGGATAGAAAGTATTGTTCACTGAGTTCTTTGTGTTTTTCAGGATTCTTCGAAAAAAATGTCTATGGTTTGTCTTTTTATTGGCTTCTTTTAATAGCTATGTTAGCCTTAAACATACTTAGTTATTTCACAGACAAAGACAATTAACAAATAAGTGCCAAACTTTATGGACAATTTCATCTAAGATAATAAGCACCTTCCTAATCCCTGGATATGTGCCTGAAATATATCTCAATACTAAAGATGATGTAATAAACCCTTTGTTCTTTTGTGTAATCAATTTTCTGAGACATTAAAGTGACATTAAACCCTCAGATTTTTTTTACATAAAACAATACTGTAATGTGTGCCTTACTGTAATCCATGGTTGTTTCCCTTCTCTTTGCTGCTCTTCCTTTTAAATCTGTATCTGTCCTCATGCTCTGCAGAACTTCTGTTTTGCAGCAGACTGCCTTGTCTGAGGAATAGATACATGGTGTCTGTGTATAGGCTTGTAACCTGAGCCAGCACTACAGGAAGAGGCCCTGAGCTGAAAAGGGAAGTTCTCACCAAGCATGAGAAGACATGAGGATTTAAAATGAAAAGCAACAAAGAGAAGGGAAACAACCATGGATTACAGTAAGGCGCACATTACAGTATTGGTTTATGTTAAAAAATCTGAGGGTTTAATGTCACTTTAATGTTACTAAATAAAGCAGACATAGATGACTGAAGCACAGCCCATGTGAATGTACTTTGTTTTAAGACTTTGGGGTATTTTCACTAAGCTGCCGTAGGCAGCCGAGTGAATGATTGACCTAAAGCGAAGTGAGCCCAACGCTGTTCGGCTATTCACTTCAGGCTGTTATGGCTGATTTTAGCCGTATATCGGCTGAAATCAGCCGTACATCGGGTGGCTTTGCGTGGCTTTGCGAAGTGCAGAAGTACAGGCTACTCGCTGCTGTTCGGTCTATTCTTATAGATGCCGAACAGCAGTGAGTGAAAAGCCGAATGCCGCTGAGCTGTTCTGCTCGGTCTCTCTGTGGGATCGAGCAGAACAGAAAAATAGTTAAAAAAGTGGAAAAATAGAAAACGATTGTGCGGAGCTAGCAATGACAGCTAGTTTGCCCATCCCCGGCCAATAGGAAATAGATAGGCAGAGCAATCTGACACGGCTTTTCACTCACTGCCGTTCGGCCCCGTTCGGCCCCGGGTACAATGCTAGACTCCCGGAGCGCCAGGGAGAGTTTGCGGTTTGGAGATCAGTGTCCCTGGTTAGCAGGTAACCAGGGACGTTGATCTCTCTGCAAGTGGCCGGAGCCAGCCGTAAGATCAGGGCTGGCTCCACCCAGCTGTCAGAAGCAGGCTGTCGGCCGGCCAATGGCCGGCCGCTCGGCCAGCTTCGGCTTTCAGTGTGGCTCAGCCGAGCCGATGCATGTGTGTTTGGCTCGACTGAGCCGCTCGGCCACGTTCGGGAGCTGTACGGGCTATAGTGAATAGCCCGTACAGCACCCCTTCGGTTCTATTGAACCGAAGGGGTCCTGGGGCCAGAGCTAGCCGAAGGATCGGCCGAAGCTACGGCTAGATCCTTCGGCAGCTTCGTGAATAGACCCCATAGTCATAAAGGTAAGCTTGCCCATTCAGGACGAAGTGATGTTGAAGGTAATTTACTAAAACAGCTGAGAATGTGCACATAAAAAGAGTGAAGATGCACTTTAATTGATCAATCATTTTAAAAGCAAAATCTTATTTATGTATTTGATCTGCACATGATTTCATAATTGAAGTAAATATTCACTCTTTTTTCACCGCCTTCAGTATATCAGCTATATCTCAATACTCACACTGCACGTGCTCCCCCACCACTCCTTCCATTAAAATCCCCAGTGTCATCTGGTGTCAGGTTAGTGGGAGTGGTAATGTCAATTCCCCTGTCATATTACAGTTGTCATTCCTGGGGACTGGCTTCTAGGCTGTAACATGGGAGGAGGTCACATGCTCCCCTATTCCCAGAAGGAAGCAGCAGTGATGGCGAACCCCTTTGCAAAGACTCTCTCACTTTGCTCCAAGTGGGCAAAGTGACAGTGTACCATTAACATAAATCTTGATCTGTCGCAAAACATAACATCATACTTCAGTTTGACAGGACATGTTTTTGAGGCTGAAAATTAAAATAAGGAATCATGGTGGATAGTTCTTCTGCCTTGTCCTTTACATCTGGGGATTTAGGCAGCACTTGGCACTATTTAACTTTTCTAAAATGTTTCCTCTACCTGCTTTAATTTGCTACTGCACACATATAAGATAAACTGGTAAGTTGATTAGATTTTTATCTAAACTGGGGCAAGAGTGAGTGACTGTTAGATTTTACATTAGATCATAAGTTTCAGTGGGATGGAGATATTGCATTGCATAGTTAGTTTATGTGTAAAAAAGATATTTGTTATTTTCAAAAATCCCTTTGATTTCTATATCTGAAACCACAAATGTGATTATTAAACTTCCATTGAAGTTCTAAGTAATATCTGCGTGCATTAGGGAAAATAAATACATAAATGAAAAAAGTTTGTTGTACTTTGTGGCCTAGACTGAATTTAAAAATACATGTGATAAGATGAGAATAAAACTGAGTAAAATATAAGATAGAACCAGGATAGAAAGTATTGTTCACTGAGTTCTTTGTGTTTTTCAGGATTCTTCGAAAAAAATGTCTATGGTTTGTCTTTTTATTGGCTTCTTTTAATAGCTATGTTAGCCTTAAACATACTTAGTTATTTCACAGACAAAGACAATTAACAAATAAGTGCCAAACTTTATGGACAATTTCATCTAAGATAATAAGCACCTTCCTAATCCCTGGATATGTGCCTGAAATATATCTCAATACTAAAGATGATGTAATAAACCCTTTGTTCTTTTGTGTAATCAATTTTCTGAGACATTAAAGTGACATTAAACCCTCAGATTTTTTTTACATAAAACAATACTGTAATGTGTGCCTTACTGTAATCCATGGTTGTTTCCCTTCTCTTTGCTGCTCTTCCTTTTAAATCTGTATCTGTCCTCATGCTCTGCAGAACTTCTGTTTTGCAGCAGACTGCCTTGTCTGAGGAATAGATACATGGTGTCTGTGTATAGGCTTGTAACCTGAGCCAGCACTACAGGAAGAGGCCCTGAGCTGAAAAGGGAAGTTCTCACCAAGCATGAGAAGACATGAGGATTTAAAATGAAAAGCAACAAAGAGAAGGGAAACAACCATGGATTACAGTAAGGCGCACATTACAGTATTGGTTTATGTTAAAAAATCTGAGGGTTTAATGTCACTTTAATGTTACTAAATAAAGCAGACATAGATGACTGAAGCACAGCCCATGTGAATGTACTTTGTTTTAAGACTTTGGGGTATTTTCACTAAGCTGCCGTAGGCAGCCGAGTGAATGATTGACCTAAAGCGAAGTGAGCCCAACGCTGTTCGGCTATTCACTTCAGGCTGGTATGGCTGATTTTAGCCGTATATCGGCTGAAATCAGCCGTACATCGGGTGGCTTTGCGTGGCTTTGCGAAGTGCAGAAGTACAGGCTACTCGCTGCTGTTCGGTCTATTCTTATAGATGCCGAACAGCAGTGAGTGAAAAGCCGAATGCCGCTGAGCTGTTCTGCTCGGTCTCTCTGTGGGATCGAGCAGAACAGAAAAATAGTTAAAAAAGTGGAAAAATAGAAAACGATTGTGCGGAGCTAGCAATGACAGCTAGTTTGCCCAACAGTATTCTATTGGCCGGCGATTCTGCTGCCGTCAAAAAAATAAATACATTTTGGCCATAGGAATGCATTGCTAGATTCCTATTGGCTATTTCAATTTGCAATAGCCAATAGCAAACTAGCTATTGTACCTGCCCTCTGCTGCTGTCAATCAGTAGTGGGGACATGATGGAGAACTGAAGCAGGGCGGGTTCAATTTCAAATTAAAATAGCTAATAGTAATCTAGCAATGCATTCCTATGGCCAATTTTTGTTTCTTTCTATTCTGACACGGCTCCATGTCAGAATAAAAAAAAAAAAGAAGCAGTGTTTCTCTCCTTGGTGGCCTGGAGCGAGAGACTCCCGGAGCGCCCGGGAGAGTTAGGCTGTCTGGAGATCAGTGCCCCTGGTTAGCTGGTAACCAGGGACGCTGATCTCTCTGCAAGTGTCTGGAGCCAGCCGTAAGATCACGGCTGGCTCCGCCCAGCTGTCAGAAGCAGGCTGTCGGCCGGCCAATGGATGGCCGCTTGGCCAGCTTCAGATTTCAGCGAGGCATATGCCTTCGGCTCGACTGAGCCGCTGGGCCAAGTTCGGGAGCTGTACGGGCTATAGTGAATAGCCAGTACAGCAGCCCTTCGGTTCTGCTGCTGTCAATCACCGGAGGGGGACCTGATGGAGAACTGCAGGTACCCCTCTGCTGATTGACAGCAGCAGTGGGCGGGTGCAATAGCTAGTTTGCTATTGGCTATTGCAAATTAAAATAGCCAATAGGAATCTAGCTATGCATTCCTATGGTGATTTATTTATTTTTTATTCTGACGGCAGCCAATGGTTCCGATGTCAGAAGAAAAAAAAACCCGAGCAGGGAAAAGTTTACTCTGCTCGATCGAGCAGAGTGAACCTTTCTGGGAGAAAGTGTTTCTTTCCCGGGCGGCCGGGAGCCGTATTAGACTCCCAGAGCGTCCGGTAGAGTAATGACAGATGTTGTCCCTGGTTACCAGGTAACCAGGAACGCCATCTGTCATTACACACTGAGAACACGGAGAGGCCGCTGTGATATCACAGCAGCCTGGCCGGGTTCTCAGTGTGTAATGACAGCGTCCCTGGTTAGCTGGTAACCAGGGACTCTGATCTCTCTGCAAGTGGCCGGAGTCAGCCGTAAGATGATGGCTGTTTCCGCCCAGCTGTCAGAAGCAGGCTGTCAGCCGGCCAATGGCCAGCCGCTCGGCCAGCTTCGGCTTTCACCTCGGCTCAGTCGAGCCGAGGCATATGCCTTTTCTCGGCCAACTTCGGGAGCTGTACGGGCTATAGTGAATAGCCCGTACAGCAGCCCTTCGGTTCTACTGAACTGAAGGGGTCCTGGGGCCAAAGCTAGCCGAAGGATTGGCCGCAGCTACGGCTAGATCCTTTGGCTGCTTCGTGAATAGACCCCTTTGTCTATATGCACGCTAATGCTAAACACAAAATTAAAGAGGAACCATGGGAAAAATTAAAAAAATACATATATGACATAGTCTGTCAACAGTATTAACACATAAGATTTGTTTTTCTGAGTCCCTCCTGAAAATAGTTTTATTACTTGTTGATCCGGCCAGTAGATAAATTGTTACCTCTTCCTGCCAAAGGCCTAGTTGTCCAGCGAAAGTTTCGCTCAGGAGCTGGCCTCGATGTTTGCCAGGGAGGTCTTTCGTTTACACGGGTTGCCTAAGGAGATTGTCTCGGACCGCGGGAGCCAGTTTGTCTCTAGGTTCTGGCATGCCTTTTGCTCTCAGTTGGGTATTCGACTCTCCTTCTCCTCAGCCTACCATCCGCAGTCCAATGGTGCCGCTGAGCAATTTCTCCGCTGCTATATCTCTGACCATCAGGACAATTGGGTTGATCTGCTACCCTGGGCGGAGTTTGCCAGGAACTCTGCCATCAACTCATCCTCCGGAATGTCTCCATTTATGGCGAATTATGGGTTCCACCCCTCTGTGTTGCCTGAGTCATTCTCACCACAGGACATTCCGGCTCTGGAGGATCATCTTCGTGTCCTCTTTTCCTCTTGGGTGCAGATTCAGAGTTCTTTACGGGTTTCTGCTCAATCTCAACCTCAAGGTGCCTGCTCCGAAATTGGCTCCCCGTTTTGTTGGACCCTTTCGCATTCTCCGTAAGGGGAACCCGGTTGCCTATGCCCTTGACCTTCCCCCTGGCATGCGTATTTTCAATGTCTTTCACGTGTCACTTTTGAAGCCTCTGGTTTGCAATCGCTATACCTCCTCACTTCCTCGCCCTCGTCCCATTCCTGTGGGCAATCATGAGGAGTATGAGATTAGCGGTATCCTGGACTTCCGTCTGCTCCGAGGTCGAGTCCAATTCCTGGTGCACTGGAAAGGCTATGGTCCTGAGGAGCACTCCTGGGTTTCCTCCGCTGATATTCGTGCACCTGCCCTTCTCCGCGCGTTTCATGCTCGCTTCCCTCAGAAACCGTTTTTTGCGCCGCGGAAGAGGGGCCATTGAGGGGAGGGTGCTGTCAAGGTCTTACCTTGTACTCATGGTGGCAGCCATTTTGGGCATGGGCAGACTGCAGTCTCTTATATCCTCTGATTGCATAATTGCTTGCCTGCTGCCTGGGCTTTGCACAGTGATGATGTGGCAACACCTGACTATATCAGTCTGCTCAGGATTCAGATTCATTGCCCTTGCATTTGTGCTCCAAGGTGCATCTCTGGCGGTCTGAGTTCCTTTGTGTGTTTCTATGTATGATCTGGTCCGGCTGACGTTTCCTCTGGCTCTCGACCCCGCATTGGCAGACGTACCCACATTGGACTTGATTTCAGCTTGGACGACTACCCGCCTTGGACTTGATTCCGGCTTGGACGACTACCCGCTTTGGACTTGACCCTGGCTTGAACGACTACACCTCTTTGGACGTGATTCCGGCTTGGCAGATGTACCCGCATTGGACTTGGCCAGCTTGTTCCTGACCTCCCTGATGAATGTTTTTTTATGTTCTTTTAAATAAAAAAACTTTATTTTACCTGCGTTTCCATGTGGTCTGGTTTCCTGGCTTCCCGTGACATGGTGGTATTCTGCATTGCTGTATAATCATTACATAGAGGGTTATTCACAAAGCTAGCCAAGATCAGCAGTCGCTCCGGCTGATCCTTCGGCTAGCTTTGGCCGCCAGAACCCTTTGGTTCAGTAGGTGTGGTTCAGTAGAACCAAAGGGCTGCTGTACGGGCTATTCACTATAGCCCGTACAGCTCCCGAAGCTGGCCGAGCTGAAGGGATATGCTTCAGCTCGACTGAGCCGAAGTGAAACCCGAAGCAGGGCGAGCAGCCGGCCATTGGCCGGCCGAATGCCTTGCAACTGACAGCTGGGCATAGCCATTTGCAATGACAGATCAGCGACCCGAGTTACCTGGGGACGCTGAACTGTCATTAAACAATGACAACTAAGCAAAGCCGGCCGTGACGTCACGGCCGGCTCTGCCCTGTTGTTATTCATTGGCCAGGACCTGCTAGAAGACTCTAGCAAGCCCCGGCCAATAGGAAACAGTTGGGCGGAGCTAGCTGTCACTGCTAGCTCTGCCCAATTGTTATAGGCAGAATGGCATCATGTAGCCTGCCGGAGAGTCGTACTCCTTCTGCACTTCGGCTCAGCTGAACATGCTGAGCATGTTCGGCTGAACCGAAGCCAGCCAAAGCAAGCCGATGTACAGCTGATTTCAGCCGATGTATGGCAAATATCAGCCGTACAAGCCTGAAGTGAATAGCCAAACAGCGTTCGACACACTTCACTTCGGGTCGGTTATTCACTCGGCTGCTTTCTGCTTTGTGAATAACCCTCATAGAAATGCAAGATACCACCAGCTATATAGGACTACAAATCTAAGCAACACAGAATATCACCAGAACCCCCCCCCGTTCCAGCTTTCACCCACCCAGACATGTGCTTCCCTCAGTATCAGCCTCACCTAAGTCCTGCAGAACTCTATTCTCCTTGGTGGCCAGAGGACAAGAGGGAAGCGCAGGAGAGGGTCCTCAGCATCTTCCAAATAGCAGAATGTGCTGCCTGTCAATGCAGAGTCGGCAGCAGCTCCAGCAGGCTCAACAGTCCTCACAGATGACAGGCTTACTTAGGTGTTCCAAGAACAGCCGCTTATACATACAGCAGTCCTACTACTGTGAGTGGCAGAGCAGCAGTGGATGGAGAGAGTGGCAGTATCTCAGGGGGGGCAATTGCCCCCCCCCCGATCTGCCACTGATTCTAACCCTATTACCGTGTGTGGAGCCATAACAGATCTACTGGCATGATCAATATATATTAAAACAATGTTACAGGAGGGCTCAGAAAAACTGCTGTATTAATGCTACAGACAGACTGCATCATATGTAATTTTTTTTATTTTGCCCATAGTTCAACTTTAAATAACCAGTGGTCTTAAATGAAAATATGTGTTTTATTCCTGTGATGGGGAAATAATGTAGCCAGAAACTTTTGGTCCAGTAGAAAGACATTCCATAAATTGCAAAGTCTCTGCTGTTTCCTCTCTTTCATTGTACATCTTCTCCTCACTGAACTGCCATTGTGAATAGTAATTCAGTACAAGACAGGAATCCTAAAGTGACAGGTCTCCTTCCATGCACTGAAAGCCTATTCACCTCCCTAATAGATGTTCAATTAGGATGCAAGCTCAGTACTTCTGTCAGACTGTAGTATGCCTCTAATCACTAAAGCTTCTATTTGCATAAAAATTCTTCCTGAAGTCTTCCCTCTCAGTGAAGTGAATACAGGGAACTTTCAAAAGTGGAGCTTTCTTTTGAGATCACTTTTACATATTAGTATGTATAAATGTAAACAACAGCAAGTGGTGGTCAAATCCTGGGTATTAGGGCCCTGTTTGAACATCTGCTGGTAATTATCCGGATAAAACCTGTGCACTTATATATGTTTGTATTGTGTGTTTGTACCATGGTTTGTGCTTTAAGTGATATTTTGATGTATGCTTAGATCTCTTCTTTAGGTTTGTAGTTAAATAGATTGTTGGTTCATTGTATTCAAGTCTGTATACTATATACCAATAAATCCTGTTATTGTGTTGAGCTTGAAAATCTCAGGACTGAATCCTTAGAATCTCATACCTGTAGGTGTGAATGCTTATATAGTCATTCAGGTTACGGTGCCATACCCCTGTTCTGTCACGAAAAAAAAGGGAGCAAAGAAAAGTGGGGCTTTATGGGCACCAAAAAATGACAAGTCACAAAACACTCAAAGATTGGCTAAAAGTAGTTTTATTAGATACATAATTAAAAATGTCTAAATGTGTGTAGCAAGTTTCAAAATTAGTTTCCATATCATATGAAATAGTTGGTACAACTGACAAACTAAATTATACAATCAGTGCATTAAATACATTGCCAAAAGGTAAAAAGCACTTTGTTTTTAGAAAGACATTTAAGGCATCATTGTTACAAAAATACAATAATTTTTATCTATAAAGGAAAAAATATTACATAGTCATTGCCTAAAGAAAAATATAAAAACCACCTGAGCATGTGGCCCAAGAGCTTCTTATCAGCCATCGAAGAGTAAATATGTAAATGGTGTTCCTTTTGTGCTGAAATGCTGTGGCATTGTATCACTCATGAAAAATTGCAACACTCTTTTTCCCATTAACCTGATATGAACTTTCTACTACCTCCTGGGTATATATTATAGGTGTTTTTCTCAGATACAGAGAGAAACAAAAATATATGCAATATTTTACATTTATGAAATTGCATGGCAGTATTTGTGGTTTTCTCATCTTATATTTTGTTTACTATTTAACCTAAAACTATAGTATTATGCTTCTTTTTTGTTTATTAATACATTTGAGTGTTGCTTTCAGGCCATCTTATTTTACATAAATACTGGCAGAACAGTACAGCTAAATTAGAAACTGCTGACATGGGTATACAAACATGTTGGCATAGCTAATAAGATGAAAGTAATTTTTGGTTCTGTTAACCAAGCTTACTAATTCAAAGGTTGCACACTAAACTTGCCTCACATGCATTCATATATCTTACCTTATAATTGTAACATTGTTACGTGTTGATCTTTTCTTTGCATTAGTTTTAGTAATGATCTTAGCAACTATCTCAGTTCACTGACATTAGAATATACATCATGCCTTCATCTCTAAAACTTCACCTGATAGATGACCCTAATGTCTTACTCTGGCAATTATGACATTGAGACCTGACTGACATGTTGATAGATAATTCTGATGCTTGACTCTTGGTACGTGGGGGTTGACACACTACATGCAATTAGTCTGTTCACTTTGCAGGGGAACTTGTACTTTGCAAGGTAATTTTCACATAGCTCATTGAATGTGGTGAAAAATGTCCCTTTGCAAAGAATACCTGATCATGTGCAAGGTAAACAACAAAGAATGGTATTTTTGCTTGCACATGACTGGATGATGAAAGTCAGCAGAGTTTCACCTCATTAACTAGGTTAAAGGGACAATTCCCTTACAACATGAAAATTACATTGTAAAGTAACAGCCTATTTGACTTAGCCTACTAAATCAACCCATAAACTCAGGTTAACTGGGTCTCACACTTGATTCTGTCATCTGATGTTGACACCTGACTCCCACATGACTCTGAATCTGAGTAAGCTTTGGATTACATGTGATAGATTTCTAGATGAGGCAGATATTTAGAGAAAGAATGAGGAAAACCATTGTTGACTAACCAAGTTTTATATAAATTAACGTTAAAGCCCATTCTTGTTTTTTAAAGTACTATGCAGATGCATTGAGAAGATGGCATCCGATGTACCTTCCTAATGCCCATGGACTGTAGTGCACCACAACACATGGTAATACATACTGACCATTGCACTGTGCTGTACTGCTAAAATTGGAACATGCATTCAAATTAATGGACTGCCTTAACATGGTGCCTGTTAATGCACACCTTTCTCTCTGTCCACACCTATAAAACACTGCCGCCATTCAAGAGAAATCCCTCTTTGACATTTGCTGGAAAACTGACCCTTCCAGGAGTATCGATTTATTTGTTCCCACACTGCTCTAGATGGTTTTGTTGTGGTGCATGTGCTAACAAGAAACATGCTGATAGGCGAGAGCACAGTGACTTTTGCCCTATAAGAAGGGTTATGTTATTTAGGGAAACTGTGTAAATCTAGAACTGGTTTGACAAAAATAGAAAATGGAAGGCAATTTAGCTCCCTTATGTGTATTTCATCTGAGCATTTACTTGTTTGCCCAGAGTTCACACTTGAATATGTACTGCAGAGAATCTCATGTTTCTTGCATGCTGCGTTCCTTTCTTGCTTACTTCTTTAAATGTTGTAATCTGTGTAAACTGGTGGGGCTATTTAACTGAAGTTTATTTAGAGAGTCTAGAAAGTGTTAATAATCGAAACTAGGGGTACTATATTCAATACAACTAATTTTGCTCAGTGTGAGACACATTATAGAGGAAGCATATAGAAAACACACACATAACTGACTCAAATGAATGTGAAATTGTAAAACTTCAATTAAATGTGGCAGCAATGTGAAGTTACAGTAATAGGGTTTATTATAAATAAATAAATACGGGTGAAATTAGCAGTGGGTTAAGAAAAAGGAAGCACAACAGTGACAAATGGGAGTGGTATAAATGTGATTTAGGACATAAAGTGTTTTTTTAATAAATAGTGGTTTTCTGACCCAAGGACATGTTCACCTCAGTTTAAAGTAGATCTAAATCCTAACACGATCTCAATTAGTTTACAAAAGCACTGTGGGGTTTATTTTTCTAAAGACAAATAGGCCTTTCACTTAGCAAAGCGAATGTTCGCTTAGTGAATAAGATGAAGCCCTTTTGACCCTTTTTTAAAATAAGAATGTGGGTACTATGGGTTGCCTGAAAATCTCAAAATTGCCCCCCTAGTTATAAACCTATAGAGGAACTGTAACCATGCTCATGAATGTTAATTTCTTTATGCAACTAAACTTTGATGCTCATTTATCAGGATAAACATACGTGCCAGTAAATCTTGTGTTGTCCTTTTCTTTCCCATCACTCTTCCACTGCATGTCCCATCCCAAGCTGCCATTTATATTCTCCCATAATCAGGAGACAGTTGTCTTTACCACATTTTCATAGTTATCCCTTTTATGATGCGCCCTTGACCTCCAAATGGGGAACGTGCTTCAGGCCTTGAATGGCTGGGGGGCTGCACTATTATTAAATGAAAAAAGGTGTTTACTATAAAAATAGAAACTATCTGCAATTGTGTAAGAGTGCGGGGGTGGGGGAGATAAGAGGGTCAATTTTGTGCTGAAAGGTCTGATTTAGGGCAACATTTAAACAAATTCAGATGTTCCTATTAGTTACTAGTCTGAACTTTACACTATATTGTATAATCCATTTTCTCACAAATGAAATACAAATTGACGTTATTGTCCAGTATCAACACTGATAGTTAAAATACATTTGATGCATGAAGCAAACACTGATGACTACACAGTGCAAATTATCTATTCTATTGGAAGTATAGTGTGTGGGTATGAAAAGCCTTTTGTTATATGTCTGTATTGTAAAGAAAGATTGAGTAAAATGCTGTAGAAGGGATACAAATTAGTGCTTTTACACTAAATAATATGTTGAAAATAGGAACAAGCAGTATATTTCTGTTCTAAATGAAAATATGAAGCTGTATCTCTACAGAGACTCACAATACCTACATCTCTCCATGATGGGCTGTGTCAGATAATATTTAATCTCATTATTTCAAATCCCTATATCTCTTGTGTATGCTTGTGCATTGCAACAGAGATTAAAGCTGTCGGCAGCATGACCATGGCTGCGATGTGTGCAAAATTGTGCTTTATGATGTTGTTCTGTTTCCTAAATCCTTACTTAAAAGAAGCATTCCTGACTTACACTTTGCTCTGAAGTTTGTCTAAATTGCTTAATACAATTTATTGCAAGGTCTGCACACAGAAACATGTCAGTCAATTAACTAACTAAGAGAGTACACACATGGATGCCTTCTATATGTTATGTGTAGGCTTTAAATGAGATTAATTCAAGGTACATGGCAAGTGGCTTAACCACTACTCTGTATTATTCCCATTGAACTCCACAAAGAAAGAAACACTAGTGCACAAAAATGTTTACCATGAATGCTAAATGTAATCCAAAACAACAATGAATTGCTGGCATCTGTTCAGCAGTTACTGTGAGCACTCATGTGCATCCTGAATAAGGCCACAGACCAAAGTGAACAAGGGTGAAGACGCTACACTAATGGGCACTAAGGAGTCCACTAAGAACATTCCCTAACATTCTCAGTATACATGAAGATAAGTTGGTAAGGAGCTGAAATTTGACTATTCAGTACCTGCCTGAGCTCAACTCCTTATGTATTAAAGGGTGGGCAGCTGAGAAAATTACATTCCACATTGCTGAGATAGAATACAGTTGAAGGGAGCAGCAAATAGGTCATGGCACAGCTGGCATCATGACAGCAAGTCTAGATATTAATAAACCTTTTGTGCAGTAACAGTTGGGTTTAATTTCCTGAGCTGTAGACAGAACCAAAACATCTCACCAACGAAGAAAACAAGCACTCATCTGAAAATATATAAGAAAGAGGATTTTTAACAGCAGTTCTTGCATTTTTCAGTTTCTGTTAAATGGATTTTCGCTTACAATAATACATAACAATTTGTGCTAGCTAACGTGTTCTCCCTATTTCACATAACCTAGAAACTTATTTCAATGTCATAGAAAAGATATTCATTCTACCGTCATAGATATTACCCAGAATTATTCATTACATGTAAAGCATTGCAGCTATTAATCGAATTTAGCAAAGTTACTGTAAAAGTATATTGATCATCTATCAGTTAAAGTTGAAATTTCTAATAAAACTATGTGTCACAACTTACTGTAGGTCCATTATCATATGTAAATTATGTTAATAATATATGCATTGTGTCACTGCAGAATGATTAATGATAATCTATTATGCTAATACACATCAACATTTTGATACAATATTTTATATTATATGTGCCTTTCAATTATACTTGCGCAGTATTGTGACGCTAATAACTGATTAATTATAATTTTATATTGCTGTAGATAAATCAAGCAATCACCACATGCAATTTCATGCAAGTTATATACAGCCTTTTCATGGAATTCATTAAAAATAATTACTAAACAAAATTGTCATCAGTAAATTGCATACTAATGACATGCATTCATTTTCCAGAACAATAATCAGACCTGGTTTTAAAAATCAATTCAAAGAGATTTAAACAAGAAGTCTCTCCATAAATATATTTTCTTCATCCTAATCCCCAGGGTACAAAGCGCTTGTAAGTCTCATTTTTCTGGGTGTTGTTGATCCAGAGCTAGCATGATCAATAACTTGCCATGCCCCCCCCCCCC
>NW_017306752.1:597573-600442 GCF_000935625.1 Nanorana parkeri | reverse complement strand
ACCATTCTGTTCTGTAGGAAACAAATAGTTAATGAGTGCTGAATGACAGTACTGATCTCAAAAACTGAATGCTTGCCTGAGACCAGCAACAATACAAGCAGAGGGTGGGCAGTGTGTCAACAAGATTTTTTGTAAAACACTACTGAGCAAAGGCATGCTCATAGCAGGCAGGGGGGGAGGAGTGTGTCAGTGCAACTCTCTCTAAAGTACTATTAGAACAGATACATTTACAGAAGGCTGGAGGAAGGGGCATGTCAGTATGACTCTCTGCCAAACCTAAAAACTAATAATGGCATCCTATGGCATCAGATGGGATCAATAAACACTAATTGTGGCTTTTTACTCCTAGAGTGTGGCTACTTTATTTATTTACTGTGATTTATTGGGAAGTGAAGGATGAAGCACTTTGAAATCATTAACCGGGGCTAGATCTGGGCAAGTGTCTGCATTTGCAGGGAGCATTGGAACTGTTGTGTCTGCTGAGCTCAGGCACATTTACAGCAGAGGGGGAGGTAATAACTGAGCTCCACAATAGGAACACCCACCACAAATTAGGATGCATGCAGAGGCGGAGTTCACACTTTAGAACAGTTTAGAGCTACACATTGCAATATAGAAAATAATATGTGTGCAGATCCTATTATTCTAAATGCTAATATTGAAGAGCTTTAGTGTGTCAGCTGGCTTCTACGGGTTAGAATGACATTTACTTCTGTATATAAAGATGATCCATCCTGTGGAACTGTTTACTGGCAAATATTTTCTTAGGAGGTTTAATAACATCTTGAAGAAAGAGAACAGGATGTCCAATGGTGGACGCACAGCTAGTGTAGTAGGAAATTATGAGACAAACATAAATATCAGTAAAAGTTTATGCCTTTCCACAGTGCCTGTAACACTGCCAGGTACAGTGGCTGGTAGCACTGTACTCACTGCATTGTTTATAGGCTCTGTATCACTGGAGAGACTTGGTCGCTGTGCCAGCCTGTGTGACAGGCACAGTGGCTGAGCAGGTGGCAAGTAACACTGAGCCTGTGATTTTATCAGGCTCAGTAATACTGAGCTACACTGAGAACAGACTGTGACAATCACTACTGCCTAAGATCGCTGCCTCAGTTTGACTCATTGGCAGCATGGCCCTGTGTACAGTGCAGCTTGTTGTCTTGATTATGGTCTGCGCATATGATGGAGACATATTTTTCTGTACTCTAAAATTGTTAGGTATACTTCTAAAATTGAAGGTTGAGCCAGGGTTGGCCTGAGGATAGGTTAAATTTCTTCAAGAACAAATACAAGGACAATGTGTATGTTTCCTACCTTACTTATAGTTCACTTTTTCACTAAGACTACAAGTACCTTTCAGTATCTCACATATTCTGAATTCTGTACAGATAATTGGTAAATAATTGCTGTAAAGATAAAAGGTGCAAACATTTGCCAAAACAATATAGACGGTTTAGTAGGAAATCAGAAGAGGACCATCCATCTCTAACATTTTACCCAATATGGGCTTGATCACAGAGAACTCTCATTTTTTGTAGACTTTTTTGGTAATTTTGAAGAAATTACACTGTGGCACTTTTATTATTTTTATTAATATTATACTATTATTAACCATGTAATGGTTTATTAATATACACTATATTGCAAAAAGTATTAGGAGACACCCCTCCAAATCATTGGATTCAGGTTTTCCATGAGATTTCCTTGCTACTAAATATTCCACGGTCAGCTGTTACTGGTATTATAACAAAGTGGTAGCAACTGGGAACAACAGTAACTCAGCCACAAAGTGGTAGGTCACGTAAAATGACAAAGCGGGATCAGCGCATGCTGAATCGCACAGTGCACATAAGTCGCCAACTGTCTGCAGAGTAGCTACAGACCTCCAAACTTTGTGTGGCCTCCAGATTGGCACAACAACAGTGCATAGAGAGCTTCATGGAAAGGGTTTAGATGGCCGAGCAGCTGCATCCAAGCCTTACATCACCGAGTGCAATGCAAAGCGTCGGATGTAGTGTGTATGTGTAAAGCACCCCGCCACTGGACTCTAGAGAAGTGGAGACGTGTTCTTTGGGTTGATGAATCATGCGTCTCTGTCTGTCAATCCGATGGACGTGTCTGGGTTTGGCGGTTGCCAGGATAACGTTACATGCCTGACTGCATTGTGCCGAGTGTAAAGTTTGGTGGTGGGAGGATTATGGTGTGGGGTTGTTTTTCAGGGGTTGGGCTTGGCCCCTTAGTTCCAGTGAAGGGAACTCTTAAGGCATTAGCATACCAAGACATTTTGGACAATTTTATGCTCCCAACTTTGTGGCAACAGTTTGGGAATGGCCCCTTCCTGTTCCAATATGGCTGTGCACCAGTGCACAAAGCAGGGTCCATTAAGACATGGAAGAGCGAGTTCGGGGTAGGGGAACTTGACTGGCCTGCACAGAGTCCTGACCTCAACCCGATAGAACACCTTTGGGATGAATTAGAGTGGAAACTCGGAGCCAGGCCTTCTCATCCAACATCAGTACCTGATCTCACAAATGTGCTTCTGGAAAAATGGTCAAACATTTCCATAGACACACTCCTAAACCTTGTGAACAGCCTTCCCAGAAGAGTTGAAGCTGTTATAGTAGCCAACGGTGGGCCAACTCAATATTGAACCCTATGGACTAAGACTGGGATGCCGTTAAAGTTCATGTGCGTGTAAAGGCAGGCGTCCCAATTACTTTGGTAATATAGTGTATATACAAGTGTTTGGGGTTAGGGTATGGGTAATAAAGGTATATTACTATATTATATATAAATGAGTTATGAATTATAAATACATTTATTGAACACTATCATTGTTTCATTTTTTTTTGGGGGGGGGGGGGGG
>NW_017306752.1:571449-597371 GCF_000935625.1 Nanorana parkeri | reverse complement strand
TTTTGAAGGAATATGACTTTTTTACACTTTATAATTAACTGTGTAATGCTTTATTTATGTATTTACACGTTTTTGCAATGAGGCCCAGCTATGGATATTAAAAGTGTGTGGAGTTACAGTATTGGTAATACATATATATATTTGTATATGATATAACTAAGAGTTTATTTATTATGCAGTATAGTGTCCATAGGTTCCTTTTTTGCAATCTTCAACATAATCTCTCTGTGATTAAGCCTATATTGGGTGAAATGTTATAAAGCAGGGGTGTCAAACTCAATTTAATCGAGTGCTGCATCAACATTATGGTTGCCCTCAAAGGGCCTGTACGACTATATAAATGTATCTAATCTTTATCATAATTGCCTCTGCATTCAATTATCACTGGTTTTAGTAATAACTTAATACCTAGATCTGAAAGTAGAAGCCTAGGAAATGGCCTGGTGGGCCGGATTTGGCACCAGGGCCTTGAGTTTGACACATGTGTTATAAAGAGACAGTGCTAGGTGGGGCTGCAGTGTGCTATGTCTGGGTTTAATTAAGTTGGATGTGATCTGACATCATCCTTATGTTACTTCCTTCTTGCCTACTGAGATCATTAAAGAGTGATTATGCTCTCTTTAGTTTTCACATGGAGTTCCAGAGGTGGTGGATTTTACACATGCTTGGAGTGGTGACATCTTTCTACATGTCTAATCCAGATGGTTCACCTTTTTTAAAAATGTGCAATTTCTTGTTACTTGGTCTCCATCATCATGTGCACATTAGATGAAATGTGAGACCAAAGTTGCAGTGAGTACCAGCAGCTTGGAAAAAGCAAGGAGTGGCAGTGGATTTTGTAAACCTAATGATGCAGTGAATCTGGTTTCTTCATAAAGGTTTAGCTTTTAAAGTATCATATAGATAGATGGAGATCAGTTTATTTTAGTGTGCAGCTTTTGTTGCAGATTTTTCCTCACTAATTATAATAGCGATTAGGCAATGAAAAATTGTGTGCCAAAATTCCTAGTGAAAGTAGTAAGCTAAACCTTTCAGAAGCTGAAAACTAACTTATCAGCTTTGAGAGCAGTTCTTGGCAACAACCAAAAGTAACCAGAAATAAGTGAACTGAAAGTAATCAGTGAGAGTCAGACATCTGGCTTAATTTACCCTAATCTGTGTTCTCTGTAATGCACTACAGAAATAATCCAGAGAGTCACCCGGACTGTACTTCCTGAAGCCTGTGTTTAAAGTGACACTAAAGTCAGGAGTTACATTTTAAAAATGCATTCAAGTATTTTTATTTATTGATTATTGGTATTTATATAACGCCGACAATTTACATAGGGCTTTACATGTGCACATTATTTCAGTCACTGCCCTCAAGGAGCTTACAATCTAAGGTCCCTATCTCACATGCATGCATACATACAGGGGCACTTTAGACAGGAGCCAATTAACCTTCCAGCATGTCTTGGAGTGTGGGAAGAAACCGGAATACCCAAAGCAAACTCAAGCAAGCACAGGGAGAACATGCAAAGTCCTTGCAGATAGTACCCTAACTGTTAACAATAATGTAGCTTATTTGTGTATCACTCAGCTGTAGATCCTCAAATCATCTCTGAATTGGTGCTGACACTGTCCTTCCTTGTGGAGGGTGGCTACTTTTGTTCTTGTTAGTCCCTGTGTGTTGTGTTGTAAAGTAGCCAACGCTCCAAGCTCACTCATGTGATGGTCTATAACTTAATTACAAATGAGCTAACAAAATGTGAGATTGTAGTCCATCATAGGAGCAAGCTTGGAGCAGTGGCTACTTTGCAACACACATGGTTCATGGGGAACAAAAGTAGCCACGGCCCAAAAGGAAGGAGAGTGTCAGCACAGATTCAGGGATGACTGAGGATCTAAAGTTGAGTGATACTCAAATAAACTACATTTCTGCAGCTTCAGCTAATCCTTCAGCTCTCTTTGGCCACCGGAGTCCTTCGGTTCAGTCTAACCATAGGGCTGCTGTACGGGCTATTCACTATAGCCCATACAGCAGTCGAAGACGGCCAAGCACCTCAGCCAAGCTGAAGGCATATGCTTCGGCTCGACTGAGCCGTAGTGATAGCCCTAGCTGGGCAAACTGCCTGCCAAAGGCCGGCCTTTCGTCCTGCAAATGACAAATGGGTGGAGTCAGCCGTGATCTCACAGCTGGCTCCACCCAGTTGTAATGACAGATCAGCATCCCCAAATGACCTGGGAATCCTGAACTGTCATTAAACAATAACAACTGAGCAGAACCGGCCGTGATATCACGGCTGGCTCTGCCCAGTTGTTATTCATTGGTTGGGACCTGCTAGAAGACTCTAGCAGGTGCTGGCCAATAAGTAACACATGGGGAAGCTAGCTGCCACTGCTATCTCTGCCCAATTGTTTTCTTTTAATATTTTTTTTTCTTTTTAAAAAAATCTTTATTTTATAATTTAACTATTTACATTTTGAAAATATATTATATTTTTTTTAAAAACTATTTTCACTGATTTGCAGTTTTGCTCGGTACCACAGAATAGGCGCAAACGGCAGCGAGTGAGCTGCCAGAGCTTCGGCTCAGCCGATCCAGATGTTGGATCGGCTGAGTCGAACTACTTCTGCACTTCGTCTCAGCCAAACATGCAGAGCATGTTCGGCTGACCGAATTGCAGCTTATGTATGGCTGAATTCAGCCTATGTAAAGCTGAAATCAGCTGTACTGAGCCATACTGAATAGCTGAATGTAGTTCGGCTCACTTAAATTCGGCTGGGTTATTCACTCAGGTGCCTTCGGCAGCTTTGTGAAAAAAACCCTAAGTGTTAAGCTGGCATGTGAGCTCAATTTGTGCACAGGTTTGAGGCACTTGCTAATTGCATGAACACGTGCAGGATTGTGCAAATTTGCATGCATTCATGAAAACCTGAAAAACATGTCATGCTTATGGTGTTTTTCATGGCAAGTAAGACAAACGTTTTTCCACAGGCAAAATCATGTGATAAACAGTCAAAAACAAGCTTGCCGTTTAAACCTCAGCATAAGCTTCTTTTCTGCATTTGTTGCACGTAGGATAGCCCTTTGAAATGAATGGACTGCCATATGCTGATGTACAACAAATGCACAAAAACCCTAGGGTAAAGGGGGCTGTATTTTCAATCTGGAAAGAAATGTAGTTTTAAGCAAACATCCAAGGTCCAGGCATATTGAATTGCGACATATTGACATTTAATGGTAGGTTCCGAAAAATGTGTCAGAAAAAAAGACAGACTATAATGGAAAAAAGAAGGTTGTACATGTACAGTATCCAGTAGCCAGAATACCTTCATACACAATGAAGACGTTTCATATTTCAACAAGTAGCATATCCAAGCTAGCTAATACATTTTCTGTTTTAGATCTTGTCCAGGCTTTCACATTTCTAATGGGGGTTTCATAAGCGGTTGCTCTAATTGGCTAATAGAGTGGGGCAGGAATGAGGATTTAAGGGGTGATAAATAAGATACATAGTCATTCTTATTCATTGAAAAGGATTCCCATAGATGTACTTTCTGATTACTAGGATTTGGAATAAACATTAAAATCTTATATTGTATATAGAGCAGACTGATGTATGTCTTCCCTGGGGGTTGTGTCTGGTATCATAGAGTGTTATTATTACTTCAAATGATTACTTCAAGTAAGACACGTTATAATGGCTGCCTTGTTCCTTATTGATCTGATGCTGCAGAAGTTTTTATGGGTAAGACCACAAACGATAAATATTGTCTTCTTCCAGTGGAGACCTGTAATATGCTAAGTTAAAATGGAAAGGGGGAGATCCTTTACCGTTAATTCTTTATGTATGACATGTCTTGTACACTTTACTGTAGCAATTGACTTTGTTCAGGCATCATTTTACATTAGGAGTGCAAGTCACAAATAGTTAAATATATGATGTCTTTAATAAAGCTTATTTTAAATGGACTGGTTTGTTTCCATTACATTTTTACATGTATGGAAACATAGATATCAACTTTATTCACCCATTTTTAAAGCCATCATCCAATGTGACCTATTTAGGATGTTCAAATAGTTAAAGGTACTGAATTGTCAAATATTGACAATCAAAGTAACTCTACGACTATCCTTGAACCCAAAATTAAAGGCATGCCTCCAAAGAAAAGGGTTAATACTCTGCAGTCTTCCTAAACCACGGTGGCTAAAAAAAATCTTCAGATTGTCGGGTCTTTCAGTGTGCTTTGTGGCTCCCTGGGCTTATGCTTTTTTTATTCAAGCACAGGCAACCTCATGTCTATCCATTACCTAAAATCACTTTTTGTCATCAAGCTAGCTTTCTGGTAATGCCAAGTAATGAACCATATAAATATGTAGACCTGTAATTTTGCAATCTCTCATTCTAAGGAATGAAAGTTGCACAGTACAGAATCATGTGGCATTCTATAAAAGTACAGCCTTATCCAGGAACATATCTGAGAGAGAAAAGAATGATCATTATTTAAATTCAGGTTTATTACGTGGATTTTGTCTTCCTCGTAGTTGCATTGTCCCCTCATGAGCAGTTTAGTATTGTCATTTGTTTTCTATTCTTTACCAGTGAAGATTACAGAGAATGTGAAACTATATGACTAGGTTGTCACCAACATTTTTGACATTGAAATATTTTTGTCATAAAGAAAACCTCTGAATATATATTAGGGAATCTATTTGCTGAACAGTCAAGCTTATGTGGAACAAAAAACAAGCTCCCATAATTTCTACTAGGGTTGTCCAGATACCAGTTCAGGGACACTTTTACGAGAACTACCAGGGATGCAGCGGTTGCAGTTGGGACCTAGCCCCACCACTGTCCTGAAATCATTAGTCTGTATTGTTTTAGAAAAGCTGTCACATGACAATAAACAATAAACAAAAATTAATCAGTACTTGTATCTGTGAGTACTTGTACAAGTATGAGTACTTGTACTTGGAAAAATGGTATTGGTGTAACAGGGATAAACAAATCTCAGGAACTCGGTATGTTCCTTAAAAATGACAGCTGCCTCCTAACTTTTGGATTTTTCTCTAGTCTAGTCCTGGAGCTGGAAAAGTATATGTGCATGTACTTGTACGAGTACGGTACTTGGTATCTGAACATCCCTAATTTCTACTTCTCAGCACAGCATCATAGTTGAACAGATGTTCACAGAAAAATAACTCTATTTGAATGCAGTACAAGATATTCTCCATGTTAACCAGTGGTGCTAAGAGCCTCCAACTCAGTATGCTTTTATTTTTTATTCACAGATTCACTAATAGGACAAGTAGTGTTTTCCTTAAAATGTATGCAACTCTGACCCTAACTGGTGGTAAAAATCCATTCGCCATTGTCAGCTCTTGTGGGCTGGAACTGAGCACCACTGATGTAAATTGTGCAGCTAATTAACATGAATGGAGTATAGGTAAGGGAACCAAGCATGACATTTTCAAGGGAAATAGACATTGGTCTGCATATTAGCCACTCTCCCATTGCAAAGAAGTTAGCTAAATTTAAACAGCTCCTTATTTTAACATAGTTGTCTATTCACTAAGCAGCCGAAGGATCTAGTCATAGCTTCGGCTGATGCTTCGGCTAGCTTCGGCCCCAGGACCCCTTCGGTTCAGCAGAACCAAAGGGCTGCTGTACGGGCTATTCACTATAGACCGTAGAGTTCCAGAAGTCGGGAGAGCGGCTCAGTCGAGCCGAAGGCATATGCTTTGGCTCGACTGAGCCGATGTGAAAGCCGAAGCTGGCCAAGCGGCCGGCCGACAGCCTGCTTCTGACAGCTGGGCGAAGCCAGCCGTGATGTTATGGCTGGCTCCAGCCACTTGCAGGGAGATCAGCGTCCCTGGTTAACCAGCTAACCAGGGACACTGATCTCCAGACAGCCCAGGAGAGAAACACTGCTTTTTCTTTTTTATTCTGACACGGAAAAAAAAAATGTCGCCATAGAAATGCATTGCTAGATTCCTATTGGCTATTTCAATTTACAATAGCCAATAGCAAACTATCATTGCACCCGCCCTCTGCTGCAGTTCTCCATCAGGTCCCCGCTACTGATTGATAGCAGCAGAGAGCGGGTACAATAGCTAGTTTGCTATTGCAAATTGAAATAGCCAATAGGAATCTAGCAATGCATTCCTATGGCCAATATTCTTTTTTTTGATGGCAGCAGAACTGCCGACCAATAGAAAACAGTTGGGCGGAGCTAACTGCTAGCCCTGCACAATTGTTTTTTTTTTAAAAAATTCTACTTTTTTCACTATTTTTCTGTTCAGACCGAGCAGAACAGCCGAGCAGAATGCTGCTCAGCGGCATTCGGCTATTCACTCACTGCTGTTCGGCATCTATATGAATAGACCGAACAGCAGCGAGTAGTCTGCCGGAGGTTCGGCTTAGCCGATCCAGATGTTGGATCGGCTGAGTCGAACTCCTTCTGCACTTTCGGTCGGCCGAACATGCTGAGCATGTTTGGCCGACCTGAAGCCACGCAAAGCCACCCGATGTATGGCTGATTTCAGCCGATATACGGCTGAAATCAGCCATACCAGCCTGAAGTGAATAGCCGAACAGCGTTTCACTTCGCTTTAGGTCGGTCATTCACTCGGCTGCCTACGGCAGCTGAGTGAATAGACCTCATAGTGTTTTGACTTTCCTTTAAGTAGCCATAGACTTAAAAGGATGGTCAGGCATGCAGGGATTACTGCTTGCTTAGCTGTGCAGACGTGCCCACCTCTCAGGGAGTGCTGAGGGTAAACAGCTAATTAGCATTTGGCTACCCCATGTACATGCGGTTGTCAAAATTATTCAGCCAGGTAACTGCAATTTAGGTCTACTACAACCTTTCCACTTAAACCACTTTTTCATATGATGTGCGTGCATGCCTAAATACAAGCATTGTGAGAATTTCAGTACACAAGCCTATACAAATCTTTATTTTTTTTGCATTTGGGGCATTTTTCCAGTCTTCAACTTTGCTAGTCTTATGATATTGCTTTTAGAGTAAGACATGGGCCATTAATTATCCCGTGACACTGTCCATACTTCTTTAACAGAATGTTATTAGAAAACTGCCAAGCATTGCTGATATGGCAAGACATATTGTAACTTTGTTTTAAAGTATATTGTTTCTTTCTTGATTAAATAATCCCCAAAAAAAGCATAGACTTGAATAAGTACTGTTACTTCTTATGTGTAAAGTACAGTATATAATGGATGTGTTTATACAAGCATTAATGTTGATTTGTGTAATATATGTATCTATATAATGCTGTAAATACATACATACATACATACATACAGGTGTTGTTTACATCTAATTGTTATTCTCTTTAGGAAAGCCCTAACTGGTATCAATCTATAAGTTAACATATTGTAGTAAAAATGACTTTTCTGTTTAATTCTCTAGTTAAGGAAGATCCTTCCTGATGACACTATGCACGTAAATACTGTATATCAAAGCCATGCACTGACCACATCTGTCCATGTATACAGTCATTCAATGACCACTTCTACTGTCATTTGCCAATAACAGAGACTAGCTCCAGATAGGTCAGACCCAATATAAGAATTCATGGCCAGGTTTAATGAGCTCATACACAGAAGAAAATGAGAGTCCTGTATAGCAGACAACAGTGTCTTTATATGACGAATGACCAGTCCCTGTACTTGGTACAAACTAAATAGAAATCCTTGGCAAATCAAATTAGAAGAAAACATTAAGTCATGTTGATAGCAACACAGATTTAAGCCTAGGTCATAGTTCACTGCCATTCAGGTTACCTTTATCATGTGAGCGATATATCAGATGTGCTCAAAAGGTTCAAAAGAAAAAGGTTACCGTATATTATTTTCAAATAAAAAACTAAAACCCTGAAGTATTTTATGTTAAATAAAAACCCCTGAAAAAGTTTAACAATTCAACAAATTACTGTCACATTTTTGTGATTTGAGGTATCTGTTAAAAGGTTGCAATAGACATGAATGCTCAGATTTTTGCTTGTGAAATATATTTCAAGATGTGTCTGTAGGACTGGCCACTATATTATGCTTGAATTTAACTTCAGGGTTACACTCTAGGGATGCACCGATACCGATACTAGTACTCGCCCACATGCTCTGATACCTACCCCCTGTACCGGAACTTCAGGTCAGAGGGAGATTTCCTCTGACCGAGAGTGCCGCAAGGGAACATGGAGCTGGCTTCCTGGCCAATCAAAAAACTGGGCAGCGGGTAATGACTCCCAGCCTGACTTTCTTATTGGCTGGGCAGCCGACTCCATGTTGTTTGGTTCCCTCGATGCTGATTGGCCGGGAAGCAGGCTTCCCAGCCAATCAGCATCAAGCCGGTCAAACAGCATGGTCCTAGCTTCCTGGCCAATCAGGAAACCGAGCGGCGGGTAATGACCTGATTGGCCGGGAAGCCGACTCCATGCTGCTTGGCTGGCTCGATGCTGATTGCTGGGAAGCTGGCTTCCTGGCCAATCAGCATCAAGCCAGCCAAACAGCTTGGAGCCGGCTTTCTGGGCATCAAGAAGGTAATGACCCACTGCCTTGCTTCTTCATTGCCCGGGAAGTCGGCTCCATGCTAGTGGAAGTACCTATATCATTACTCGGTATCAGTGAGTACCGAAATACAAATATCTGTACTCGTACTTCACACCGAAAAACCGGTATCAGTGCATTTCTATTACACTCCCTAAATAAGTCCTTTTTAGCCTAAGTCTATGCATTTTTCTTTGCTCCAATTATTTAGTCATACACATAGATTTTTTTCTTTTTTGAAAATGTACTGACTGGGTTTTGAAGAGAAAGCATGTTCACTGTGCTAACTGGAAATAACCAGAGATGGATTAAAGCATAATGAAGCCCCAGGCAAGCTTAGCCTTCCCCCAGAGAAGCCACCTTATTTGCATTATTTGTACTGGCATGGCCCCTCCCAGTCAGACACCAATTGCCTGAAAGTGCATCTCCCCTAATAAACTGAGAGGCAGGTGCACAACTAATCCTACAATATCCCTGGTTCACTGCAGGAGCATGAGGGTTGTAGCTGGGCCCCTGAGCAGTTACTGGACCCTAGGCTCCTGCCTTGGTTGTCTTGTGGATGATCCAGTTCTGAAAATAACAAAAATACTCATTTAGTAGTGTTACAATGAGCCTCCTCCAAATAAACTCCATTGATATAGAGAGTACCTGAATACCTCTAGATTTACTTAGTCAGTTAAATTCATACTTAAATTGATTGCACAACATTTTTTTTTAGATTTTTTTAGACATACCATTTTATATTCTACCCTACTTACATTAAAAACGTTTCTGACAGGAAATCACTAGAATTGTTAATTAAAAGACAGCATGATTTAAATAATACAAACACTGGTCCTGAAAAAATAAGTCTCCACCAGCTGCTACCATAAAAAAACTTTTTTAAACAACCGTGAATTAAAAGAATGGTCATTCACGTCCACAATTCCTGACTCCACAGCTACACTCCAGTACTGTAGCTCCTGACAGAAAAATTGTTATTTCAGAAGATGTAAAGAAACTTCTGAACGGAGAATGAATGTAAAGTATACCTTTGAGACTGAATAAAGATTATTTATATTCATTGGATTTTTGTAGCAGTAAAAACAGAGTCTTTTCATGTTTGGCTCAGATGGCTCTGTTAGGGTTACTTGCCTTTCATCTAAGGGAATTGGAAGCATGGAGGACTGCAATACTTTGGAAGACATAAACAGGAATATTTTTACAGATCTTATTATTGAAAGTTTCAATTGTGCAGAAACCCAAGGACCATAGCTAGCCTATAGACCATGGTCATTTATCTATTAAAAGATGTAACTGTTCAATAGCTGTACTCATCTTTCTTTTCTACTCTAAATAAGCTGTGTTTTGGTAACACATTCACTTAAAATATATGTAAACCAGATATCTATGTTCTGGTATGTTTGGGATCATGTTTGACTGTTATGTGTGTAAGGAAAATATTTTTTGTACATTGACTGCAAGATGTCTTACCTGGAGACCCTGGCAGTAACAGGCTAGCAACAACCCTAGCCTACTGCCTTACAATTCATTATTATCATATATTCATTTCTTCAGTAGGCCTTTGGGCTCCCGATCAGGTCTTTTGTATAGGAGGTAGGTATTACCATAACACTGTCAGCCTGCAACAGTATTGCTGCTTCTCACAGGATTTAATGGAAAGAAACATTGCCATAGATTCACTAAAAAAATATTTGCATGGTGCCAAACATGCTGAAAATAGATTTAGGGTTTACATATCCTTTAAAGAAACAACGATCCTTATAAAAAGTTAGCAAGTGGAGTCTGGCATGAAAATGAATTGAAAGCCATTGTTCAAATGAACTGCAGTGAATTGGAATTCTAAACAAAATGTTATGACAGCTGACATATGATATTTACCCTAAGCATACTGAAAACAAATGTATGAGAAAATCATATAAGTTTGTTTTTTTTATAAACATTTTCAACATATCAGGTGCAACATTAAGTTGATTAGCCTACTTGAATTAATTAAACACATTTGTAGCAGATTTTGTTATTTTTACTGTTTGATAAAAATATTAATCTTTTGGTTTTCAAAATCATTTCTTTGTTTTGATATTGTGTAGCTTTGACTGAAAGGTTAACACAATAAATATACTGTTTCATATAAAATGCACTATGTATTAATCATTGAGCCCATGTCAATGCAGTATTACTCTAAAAATTGTTAGGGCATCATATACTCTCAGCATCATACTTGTCACACTTCCCTGTGCCATGATCTGGCGACAGATTTTGCTTCCTGTCACAGGTGCTCGGCTTCCTGCCAATCAGATCTAAACCTCTGTGTTAAGTCTTTTGCTCGCTCGTTTCTCAGCGTTCGAGCAATGTGTTGTTTGACTTAGCTGGACCCCCTGTGTGCTATTGTTGCCTTGGACTCCTGCGGATTATTATTTACCGGCTTTGTTTCTTGTGTCTCCTGTCATTCCCTTGTGTTCCCTGTAAGATCCTGCTTACCATTAGAGGCTCTGTGGAAAACCTGGCCCTTCTTAGATCCTGCGCCTCTAGTGCGTACCCGAAAACACACAAACTCTTAGTTCCCAAGCTTCCTGTGACCAGCATTCCAGACATCACCTCAGCGAGCAACTCTGACCCACTCTGCAAGACCTAGAGCTCACACAAACCAGTGCCCCAGACCCCAGATTGTGACAATACTTTTATACAGGACTAGTTTTAATTTTATACAGAACAAAGAGATCTTTGCTGTTCATCATCACGCCCTTTTCTGCATTCTCCTTAATATATAATAAATAAGAAATCCCCACATTGTGTCACAGCAGGTGTGCAAACCCAGGAACTCAAGAGTAGAGATATAAAAAAGTCAGGTGGCTTAACTCTCTCCTGCATCTATCAAAATGAAAACACCAGTTTTGGATAGACTGATCATTTAATGAAGAACGCATGGTCATTTTATTGTTTCCACTATCCAAGGTCAGAAGATGAGTATCAAATGTTGGAAAGCATGTTTTTTCTAGTTAATTAAGAGATACAGGATTCAATTATTTTCAGGACAATTTGGTTATAGTGCAACCTTCAAGATGTTGGGATCCTGCCAAAAAAAAAGAAAAAATGTTAAGCCAGCCCCCATATTACCTCACCTCCAGTTGGTGTGCCACAGTTATTTGCTATAACCCTATGAGGTTAAATGCTTTTTTCTCAGTTCTGCTGAAAAAATCATTTGGTGACCCTTTGGTGACCAGTCTCTGAACTCAGTTCAGTTTCTAATTGAATATCTGAATATTGTTATATGATCTTATTCAGTTTACTTTGGATACTGGATTTTTATATTGTTGCACTTTCCAGACCCTTCTGTACTGTGTCACTGTTGTCCTTGCAACCAGTGATGCATCCACACCGGCCTACTCAGCTTTCATCTGTGAGATTACCATGCCAACAGCTGAATGTAAACAAAGAGGTGAGGATGCTGGTAACAAAATTGACTAAATATGACCATGGTTATATTTGGTCAATGACATCACCCTTTGTTTACATTCCAATAGGATCTGTCAGTAAGAGCAGTCCCATCCACCTGTATTGGTTCAGCGTGTTTTTTGTTTTGGCATGACAGCAGCCATTGTTCATCATGATTTAGAAAGATCTGCATCTTTGGACAATGTCATTGATGATGGTTGTGCATCATGGAACTTTGTTGGACTTTTTTTGCTTTTTTATTCAAGTACTTGACTTGTCAAAAATGTGTGTGTGTTTTTATTTACACTTTCATTTTTTTATTGAATCAGTAAAGGTACTATGTATCCCTTACACATTCACATAGGGAAAGAGGTTCTTGTCCCCATCAACATGGAGACAAGGTGCTTTGCCAGGTATGTCCTGCCTGGCAAGGCACCCTCCCCCTTGTTGAGGGAATGTGTCTTGATATGGTTCAGGAGGGGGAAGCGTGCTCACTGCCCCCTTTTTCTGCCCAGCCAGGCTGCATGCTCAGACATTTTTGGGAGGGGAAACCCACATCAGGTCTTTTAATGGGGTCTATAGTATTTACAAATGGAATCTGGGTCAATTCATAAACATCTTGCACAGGTGAATGAAATCCTAACCACTTTGTAAAGCTGCTGGAAAAATGTAATTTACTAGCAACATACATGGCATTTGTTTTCTTTGTAAATATCAGTTTTGCTCCAGTACATCCTACATATCCTGCAGGTGTACCACATTCCAGGCATGTTTAGATAGGCAGAATACACCATTTTTTACTTCTTAGTAGAAAATTCCATAGTTGCTACCCTATTTGTAGCCAGCTTTGTAAGTATATTTACTGTAGATTTTCTTCCAGTTAAAACTTTTCATATCAATTGAATCTCTGTAGTTGTTGCTCACCCCACTGTTGGCCTGCTTTTGGATGTCGTAATTATCCAGAGAATAACTTAGTTATGTGTTTCTTAATGAACAAGAAAGAAACAGGATTTATGTACTTACTGTTAAATCAATTTCTTGGAGTTTATTAAAGGGACACTACTCTCGTCCCTCTGTGGCTAAAACCCATCTTCAAAGTCTTTGATGTGATCTTTGAGGATTCATCACTCCGGAGTGCCTGCAACTGCAGGCTTCCGTGAGGACTTCTTTTAAAGCTCTTTTACTGCTCATTAAGAATACCTGAATGGTCATAGACTGGGAACAGGTGCATTTTAACTATGTAACTATTTAACATTTATGTAATAATCATGGGATTGTTTAAAACATTTACAAAAATCAGGTATTTTACATTTATGATAGATAATAATGAATGTATTTAAATCATAATGGGCTACTAATAAACTCCCAGTAACGCTGTAATTGTTGAAATACAGTTTTTAAAGTTCTTAGTAGCCCTAAGCTTAATAAAAGGAAAGATTCACAATCGCCCGTTCTACTGAATGTATATGCTAGGGAGTGGTAGCTTTTTTTTCCTGCTTTTCTGCATATTGCACTAACCTATACAGTACATGGGATAATTTCCAAGCCAGTAAACAGTATGTTTCATTGTACATGCCTGTCCATTTTACTTTCATTTAATTTCCTTCCCAAAGGGATGGACTGTAGCAATATCCAATTTTGCTCATTCTCTTTCCTTGCTGATTCCAGCAGATTTTTTGTTTAACAATTCAGAGGAAAAACTATAAGCTACATGTGTTATTAACTCTAATATACCCAATGTCCTTGTGACTAAATTAATGTTGCATCAATAAATGCTGTTCATACCCTTAGTAGATATTGTAGATGTTATTATCCAGGACTTATTAGAAAATGATAATGGATCTTATTAACACCATTTTGCTAAATAACATAAAATAATGTATTTTATAGAAATTGGTACTTTAAGTAGAGATTAGGTATATGTATTATTCATATATCACTCTAGCTTAGATTTATTTTATAGATGCCTCTAAGCAATGCAGCTCTGCCATGTCTTAATGTTTTGCACTGGCTTATTTTGCAGTAGGAATCAGAGGAGTTATGTTTTGAGGCAGGTCAGTTTTTAAACTATGGTTTGAAGAGGCTTGTGAGCAAAGTAGCTGCAACTAAGTATAGTTTAAAACAATGGAGTTTTCACAATTGGAGTTTAACCTGTAAGCAACATCTTAAACTACCTGTAATTAATATAAATATTGTAACTGGGATAATGTATGCTAGCATGGATGAAGTGTTTGTTTAGTGCACACGGTGCTATATGTATGAACAAATGGAGCCACAGCTCCACGGTCAATACCATTGTGACAGATGTGAACAGGCTGCCCTCCTGGAAGCCCACATTACAGATCTGAAAGAGTGAATTGCAATACTAAGGAGACTTGACAGCCTTGAGAGGAGTCTCCTGTTTACTGAGAAGGCAGTAGATGGGGTTTATGTGTAGGGTGTAGGGGTAAGTGAGGATTATCAGGTAGGACGCTGGGTTACTGTAGCTAGAGGGAGTGGCAGTGGCTTACAGAAAGGGAACACCAGTCCTGTGTTTGAGTCTCATTTGAATGGTTTATTTTCTCCCTTGTACCAAGGTTTGGCATGTGGTGGACTGATGGACAAAAAAAAGGGGAAGGGGTTGGTCATGATCCAGCTATCTTGGTCAATCTTGAGACCAATGACAGAATGCATGGAAGGTAGAGGATCTTTAAGAATCAATTTAAAGAACTAGGCTGAAAATTGAAGGAAAGGACCTCCAAGGTAATATTCTCTGGAATATTGCCTGTGCCGTGCGCAACACAGGACAGAAAGCAGAAGCTTAGAGAGCTAAATGCATGGCTGAAGACCTGGTGTAAGAGGGACGATTTGGGTTTCTAGAGCACTGGGCTGACTTTTTATTGGGGTACAACCTATATTTTAAACATGGTCTGCACCTAAATGGAAGTGGGTCTGCTTTGCTAGGGGAGAGGTTTATGGGAAAGGAGAGGGAGAGTTATAATATAATGAGGCAGATAAGTCAGACAGGGGTCAAACTATAATGGAGGGTTGAAAAGGGGAAGATGGGGTGGGAGGGCAAAGGAAGGGGATAAGAAGATTCCCGTGTTGCAAACAAAGATTGGAGATTACAATACTATTTGTACTACAAAAAATATATAATTATTACAATTTACATATGTAAAAATGGTTTAAAATGTGTTTTTCACCAATGCAAGAAGTCTGCCAAGCAAAATAGGAGAGTTGGATGCTTTGGTGCATGCGGAATAAGAAAATGTAATGTAAAAAATATAAAAATGAAGAAACACTGCTGTCATTTGAAAGTTACAAAGGATACAACAAAATATGCAAAAAGGAAATAAAGATTGCAAAGAGTCAAAATTAATGATAGGTGACAATGCAATAAATGCAAGACAAACCCCCCAAAATTCGTTAAATGTATTAATAATAAAATGGTCAGGTCTGAGCATGCATACCCTTTGTAAGGTAACTCAGAGTTGGTAACTGGGGACAAAGGGAAGGCAAATCTATTAAAACATTTATTTAGCTCTTTGTACACAAAGCAACATGGTGGAACTCAAGTGCATAATGAGAATGGCAGTGCCACGGCCTCTAATGAACCACAATGATTCAAAATTGATATGGTCCAGAAACAGACAAAATTAAGGTGAACAAAGCACCTGGACCAGATGGCTTCGACTACACATGTCCTCAAAGAATTGAGCTCTTATTTTTTCAAAGCCTTTGTATTTAATTTTTAGAGATTCTTAAATGACTGGCTTGGTTCCAATGGATTGGTGCCAGGCCCAATGTGGTACTTACTATTATATTTAAAAAGGCATCAAAGTATTTACCAAGTAAAGAGAAGGCAGGCAAGCGCAGAGGATTGGATTGCTGTGCTGTGTCTGTATGTTTGTGGAGACACACAGAGCTTACTAGCACACACAAGGGTGGTTCCATAGGACACTGCAACAGAAAGGAACCAACCCTAAAACAGGATATCAAGGTCTCTGCTTAGGGGACCAGCTGATTTTGCAGGAAAGTAACAGTTTTAAACAAAGATGCAGCATCTATCTAAGTCATTTAATCAGCATTTGAAATAGCTTAAAACCTTTTGACTTTAATACTACTTTAACTTCCATAGTTGGGAAAATACTTGAAAGTTTAATAAAGGATCCTATACACACATTTTTGCTGTAAAATAATATTATAAGCAATAGTCAGCATGGATTCACAAAAGACAGAAATTGTCAAACAAATCTACTTTCTTTTTATGAGGAAGTAAGCAATAAATTAGACAAAGGGATGGCTGTGGATATAGTACACTTGTAGTTTGCAAAAGCATTTCATAAAGTTCCCCACAGATGGATAATGTGTAAGATAAGGTCTGCAGATTTAGAATATTCAGTCTGTAATTGGTTAGAAAAGAGTGGTGATTAATGATTAATACTCTGAATGGTCTAAGGTGGTTAGTGGTGTACCCTAAAGTTTAGTGCTGGGAGCCTTTCTGTTTAATCTATATATAAATGATATAAAGTACCATTAAAGTGTTTGCAGATGACACCAAGCTATGTAGTGGAATACAATCCTTACAAGATGTCTCCAACTTATAAGCAGACTTAAATGCACTGTTAGATTGGGCATCTATGTGGCAAATTAGGTTTAAAGGAGAACTATGGGTTTAAGGCTTTTCCCCATAGTTCTTCTTAGGGTAACAGGAGGACACCAACTAGCGTCCTACCGTCACCCTAAGCTCAGTATACTGCGAGCTATAGCTCGCGGTATACTGAGACGCCACAGTATACCGCAAGCTACTGCTCGCGGTATACTGAGATGCCGCAGCTGAAGCGGATCCCGACAATTATGTCTGAATCCGCCCAACTGCGTGAGTGACAGCTGGCTCTGCCTATCTAGAGGCAGAGCCAGCTGTACCCGCCCCCTCCCCGTCCAATCCGCCAGTCAGCACTGGCGGATCGGAGCGGGGAGGAGGGAATCCAGCCCCTCCCCTGTCACTGCAGAGAGCTGTGACAGGATCGAGAGGTGAGCGAACACCGGTATGTGTTTGCTCACTTCTCGATCTACTGAGCCGACCTGTGACAGTCTCATTGTCACAGGTCAGCTAGAACTATGAGGTGAGTGAAAAGCACTCACCTCATTGTTCTCCTTTAATGTTGATGCATTTCAAGTTATGCACTTTAAATGTCTAAAAACATGCATGCATTATGCATTCTTGAGTGGAGTACAATTTGGGGAGTCAATGATCGTGAAAGATCTGGGTGATCTGGTAGACCATAGGCTCAATAATAGCTTGCAATGTCAAGCTACTTTCTGTATCAAAAGGGGTACAGACTCCAGAGATAGAGACATAATCCTGCCCTTGTACAAAAGCATTAGTTTAGACCTCATCTGAAATATGTAGTTCAGTTTTGGCCCCCCAGTTCACAAAAATTATATTGTAGAACTGGAGAGAGTGCAGAGAAGGATAACTAATAAGAAACATGGAGGAGCTCAGCTATCTAGAAAGATTAGCTGAACTAAATAAGTTCTCCCTTGAGGAGAGGCGATGAAGGGGGATATGATAACCATGTAAAAAAAAAACATAAATGGTCCATATACTGAACTTGGTGCAAAATTATTCATTTTAAGGCCACCTCAAAGGACAAGGAGGCATTCTTTGCATCTGGAGGAGAAGAGGTTTAATCTTCACATATGGAAAGTTGTCTTCACAGTAAGAGCTCTGAGAATGTGTAATAGACTTCCTCAGGAACTAGTTCTAGCTAGCTCAGTTAACTGTTTAAAAAAATGTGGATGTATTCCTAAATGTACAGATTATTACTAGGTATTAACATTTTTTTTTAAATAAATTCTTTATTTTCGAATCAGCATATATGAGATACAATCAGAAGCATAAAAGTATAAATCATTACATACAATCCACAGAATGGCATCCGCCAGGGCCAGCGCCCCCAGGGGGGTCTAGACATGAATCAAACCTTGAGCTATTAAGCATTTAGAAGAGAGCATATTAATCCGTCATCGGTGGGCCTCCCTGCCGCTGTGCCATATAAACAAAGAGGTATCATTGTGGTTTGTAAGCGTAAAAGCACATATCTAAAGTCAATTGAGGAAACCGTTGTGGCCAGCTGTGCCAATCACCAGTTTTTCAGGGTGCACAGGGGAAGACAGAAGGGAGAGTTCTAGGGAGGGAGAGGACGGGATAGATCTAGGGCGAATAAGAAAGACCAGGGAGAGTCAGAGGGAAAAGGGAAGAGAAGGAAGAAAGAAAATAGGGCACCTCTGCAGTCTCAGTCCAGGAGGCTCAAATATTCCAGGGAGGATGAGAACTCGTCCCACTCAAACCAGGTATAGCGAAATCGAGTAAGGTCCTCCATCTGCCTGATGTCACTGATCTTGCTGAGCCATAGCTTAATAGTGGGAGGAGGTATTAACATTTTATAAGAAAAAAAACCACCAGAGATTGTTGAACCAGGCAATATCTGATTGCCCTTTAGGATCAGGAAGAAACTTTTCCCCCCTGTTGGAGCAAATTAAACCAAGCTTAATACATTTTGTTTGCCTGGATTTTTTTTTTAACCTGATTAACCATGTAACTATCTAGCTGTGTATTGTATGCAGGTTGTTAGTGGCAAGTAAGCTTTCATTTACTGTGCAGCAAGGGTTTAAAAGTTGTTCTATGTTGAGACAGAAAAAAACATATTAACAAGTATAGTATTACCAGAAAAGTATAATATTACCCAATACACTTGACTAGATTTTTTGCTACCCTGATTAACTTTAAATTTGCTGCTGGAACTCACTGGAGCGCATCCCGGCATGCATCCTGCATTCAGGGGCCGGATGGGGCGTGGCGGTGCATTGAAGCCAATGGTACCATAGACATGCCCCCCGGCCACAATGCAACCGTTTGCACCCGAATGCAAGGCAAAACAATGCCTGGGTTCTGGTCCAGAGCAATCTAAAAAAAATGCTGCAATGCTGTACTATTTTTTCAGATCGCACTTGACCTGCATTCCATTGTGGGCAAATGCACTCTGGACGTGGGGGGGGGGGCATGGCTGTGGTGCAATTGACTTCAATGCACCGCCACACCCCCTCCAACCCCAGTTGTGCTGGAACTCACTGTGCCTGGTGTGAACCGGCCCTAAGAAAGCAGACAACAAGTAGACATAAGTACAAAAAAAGTAAAACATCAGACAAGTTGAGATGCTATAATTAATAACCTTCTTCATGTTACCTAAAACTAAATAGAAAGGTTTTAGCTGAAATGTACCTCCAGCCCAATAATGTGACAATGCATTGATGCTGCTTTAAAAGGAGAATCTGATGAATATATTTATTGATAAATAACATAACGCATATACCTGATACAATTCACAATGTAAAACTGATAAATATAATGCAACAATTGAGATTGGTTTCCTTTACCACATTTTTCTCCTGATCTTTACAACAACTATAATCAGGAATAGTTAACCGCTGTCAGTGCTGATTATATGTGTTCTTTTGTGACATTTTTAGTGATTACAAAAGTGAGTCAGTCTTCGCCTGTTTGATTATTTGTGTCACGTGTCTCGAACAGTGATATTTGTTGTCAGATATGATTACATGGCTGCAGTTCAATCATGCTTTTTCCATTATTTCTTTACATTTCTGTCTGTCAATAATCAAAAAAATACTGCTGCTGGTTTTAATATTCACCACTAGCAGTGGGTCTGGAGGAATATGTAATTTATGAATATTTAAAGCTGTTTTGGTGAACTACACTTTAAATTGCAGGTTAGAATGTTTACTGTTTCACCAAATTACAGATTATTAATGATTTTACCTAGTAATTGCTGCTACCTAAAGATACAAGTAAAACCCTTAGGGGATTATTACAAAACCTGCACAGGAGCCTTAGTCCTTCTATTGCTATTTTTAGTAAAATTGGGCACAGTATCTTGCATTTAAATAGGGCAACTGGAAGTTCATGTGACAGATCAAACAACAGAAAAGAGGTTGTAAATAAGTGTAAAATGTTGTTTTATTCAGTATCAAACCTACAACTAACTACAAGAGCCATGTGTATTCTTACTTGAATCTTGGTTTGCTTTGTGTATTTCTTACAGATGTGTGCAGTTATCCAGTCTGAGATTTTGCCTTTGTGCTGTTGCTTCCTGTAATAAAGACCAGTCCCTGCTGTTCCTTTTGCAGGTTGACTGGTCTTGTATCTGTCCCCCTCCTGTAGTTTTTAGCAGGCAGCTTGTAGTAAGTGGTGCCTGATGGGTGTTTGCCGGGTGCCCACAGCTCTGCCCTCTCCAAGGTAATACTGGGTCAAGGCATTTGATGCACACATAGTGGTATTATAACCTTTGTGGCTACTGAGAAGTATACTTAAAGTTTTTGTGCCCGGAATTCAACTATAATTCAGCTGGTGTAAGGTTCTTTTATCTACTCAAAAAAAGCAGACATTTTCATCAAATATTTTAATCTGAACTAATAAATTAGGGGAAACATTAAATTAATAAGCTAAATGGTAATTAGTTGAGGATTTAATTATTATTGGTGCCAACAATTTAAGAATGTGAATGTTTTCATATGGCTGAATACTTTTTGTATAAGAAAGGTAAGTACATAGGGGTTGGATTAGTGTTAGAGTACAGCTTGGATGAGGTTTAGGAGTAGAGGTAATGGTTAGGATTTAGAGATAAGTTGTTAGATTACATTTAGGGGTCAGGTTAAGTGTTAAAGGATGTACCAGTTGATGTTAAGTGTTAAAGTTAGAGTGAGTTTAGAGCTGAAGTTTAGCTATTTATTTTTGTGTTTAACAGCGCAAGGATATAACTTAACTCTAACGAAATGTGTCCCACATCCTGCTGGCTGCTGGTAACTTCAGAAATTCTCACTTCAGTGATGCTGAATCTAGTGCTGTATGAGTTAACTGCTACTGCTGTTAGTTAAAGATTCCGGCTCACCCTCCAATTCCAACTCCTCCTGTCCATTCAAGAAAATCTTTGCATTATTTTTCACATAATGTAAAGCAGTTTATGAGTGTTGGAAAGGCAGATAAATGACAATATTCCTTTCTTCATTATGGCCACTAGATGGAGCCGAGAAACATAGGAAATATGCTTTTTTTTTCTAGTGGCCATAGTGTAGTATTGTCTGACCATTACATTCTTGCTGCACAAGAAAACATTTGATTTTGCCCTATTTGCACAAAATGAATGTAAATGTTAGTTTCACAAAACGAACGGCTCTGCAAACCTTTTTTTATAAAAACACACCTTTATGTACAGATTTGACATTGGTGTCAAAATATATAAATTATTGATGCACCACACGTGGCAAAAATGTAGATGAATATGGAATGTTATTATGCTCTTTTTTGTACAGAAGGTAATCTTATCTCAGAAATAGTAAGAATGCTGACGACTTCAATACCCTGTCACTGCTGCATCCCGTGCACTTCTTGTAGTTATTTCCTAGATGTTACATGTTTGGGAGAGAATTTGAAGACTAAAAGAAGTTCTTTACACTTGTTATAGGTAAACCAGCAGCATGCCAGATTATCTACAGTGTTAATTTCCTCGACTAGAAATTTTCGTCAAAGTTTTAGTCAGTTGCATGTTTTCAGTGATGAAAACTAAAAAAAAACTAAGTTAGGACGTCAACTATGTAAAAAATCTATTGCAATTTTCTCTACTGGAGATTTAGTCAACAAAACTAAACTAAAACTAAAAAATACGACTAAAACTAAAATTCCATTCTAGTCAAAAGACTGAGACTAAAACTAAAATGACATTTAGTTTTAGTCATATTTTAGTCATCTAAATTTCTTAGTTTTAGTGTAGTTTTTTCGACTATATCTCCAGTTGAGAACATCACAATGGATTTTTGTCATAGTTTTAGTCCTATTAACTTAAGTACGAGTACTCGCCCAAATACTTGGTATCGGCACTGATACTAGTATTGGTATCGGTGTATCCCTAACTATAATCTAAACATGACCATAAAACAACCCCAAAACACACCTATGTGTGTATACCACCGTATGTCAAGCGTACACATAAAGTACAATAGTTATAGTGCAAAAATATTAAACAATGTGAATGTATTGTTTTAGCACTCTTGTGGCCATATTGCTTTTTTGCTTTGTTGGTCTTTCGCTGCAGCTGTCATTTATTTATAAATAAAAAAAGGGGGTACATCCACGAGCGCGAATACTAATATTTATATAATCTAAACATATTAACATGTTTTTCATGCTCAATGTGTCATTCTCTTCTGTTTTCTGCAGTTCTAAAAATGAATGGGCTGCCAACACACCCCAAACGTGCTTAAAATTACCCTTTTTTTCTAATGTGGCTTGCTACAACACAAGTGGATTGTGGTGCGCTCTCTCTCTCTCTTATGTATATATATATATATATCAATTTATTATTAGGTTGGTTTTCACAAATATCAACTGGCTCCTTTGATGATTTCATTTTTATTGTATTAATGTGTAACTGTCTTAGAATGCAGTATTGTCAAATGTTTAGCAAGGCAGCTTTTATATTACAATAATCCTTAGAGAGCAACATATTTAATCAATGAATGATAAGAACATGAAACAAAACTATCATTGTAATTTATCTGATTAATTGCATCCTAACTTTGGTAATTGAATTTGATTAATATTACACCATAATTAAAATGTATGAACAAATACATCATTCTAAATTTGTAGTACTATAATTGTGTACTCATGGGAAATGCTGTGGAGTAATAATGTTCATTTAATGTTTTGTTTTTCAGAGTACTTTAAAGCCATACTGTGTTCTTTGGGATGATTCAAAATCGTAAGTTTCAGATGGACTTTGTTTTATTACTGTACATATTTTTCCTGTGGTTTAATTTATTGTAGCTTGTATTATGTTTTGATGATTGTATCATGATGCAATATTCAACAGAAAATATTTATTTTTGTCTGCTAATTATTCCCCCATACGTACAGATTAAGATACATGATTTTCTTTTTGCAACTCTAAAATGTGGTGGTAATAATATAGAAGTAATAGACATATATCTATATATATATTTGGACATGTATGTTTGCATGAATACATCATGTTTGTATGGGTATCCGGTAAGTATACAGTTTTGTATCAGCCTAGTAGGAAACATTTTTGAATTGTTTTGAAAAATGACTGCATATATTAAAATTAAGATGTGCATTTTGAGCTAAAATCTATCAGCTTTTAAGTCACAAGACTTTACTGATCTATTTCAATGTATATTCTATATTACAAGCAAAGAGAAAATCAACCACATGGTCATCACTGATAGATGAAATGCTAAAGGTATTACAAAGAGAACCAGACAAGAACCAGACTGGTTCAACTTAATCTAATGTAGTTAATTGTATCCAATAAGGGTCACAAGAATACCCGAGTGTTGAGGAAAAGAAGAGCAGTTTAAAATGGCAGTGGCAGGAAGTGTGGACTTTGTAACAATAGAGGAGAGCAAACTCAGTGATAAGTGTGCTGTAATGTGCAAATATAGTATGGCAAATGCTGCTGCAGTCACACACCACCCCAACAAAAGTTCAGATTTAAAGTGACTCTGTTGCCAACATTACAATATTGTTGGGAATATTCCAAGCTGCAGCATGGCTCTGTGTTGGGAGCATATATAGTGGGCAGTAGCTATAGCAGTATTAGTAAATGTACTCCTGTAACCCAAAAGATAACTAAAGCTAAAAAAGGTGTGACTTTAGTTCTCTTTTAAGATACATGACAGTATTGTCAAAACTGACAAAGTAAAAGGTGGCTGGGGGCCTTATTAAAGTGAAGTTACAAAAGGAGTAGACAATAATTTCTTAGAGGGTTATTCACTCAGATGCCAAAGGCAGCTGAGTGAATAACCGAGCCAAAGTGAACAGAGCCAAACGACATTCGGCTATTCACTCTGGCTCAGTACAGCTGATTTCAGCCATACTCCGGCTGCCTTCGATCAGCCGAACATGCTCTGCATGTCCGGCTGAGCCAAATTACAGAAGGAGTTCGACTCAGCCGAGCCCACAGTTGGATCATCTGAGTGGAAGCTCCAGCAGCTCACTCACTGCTGATCGCCCCTATTCACATAGGGGCAGAACGGCAGTGAGTGAATAGCCAAATGCTGCCGAACGGCATTCAGCTTCTGCTCACTACCTCTGAGGCACCCCCCTCCCTGCCATACCAGGCCACATGTCCTCGACACTGGGAGGGTGCTTTTCCACGGCCGCCCCTGGAAAAGCACCTTGTCCCAATGCCGATGGGAACAAGGGTCTCTTCCCCACAAGCCCTGGGGCGTTGGTTGTGAAGGGGCAGGCAGGGGGGCTAATTCACATGGGGTACCCCATTGATAAAGGGGCACCCAGATGCGCCCCCCCCCTTGTGAATGAGTAAGGAGTACTTATACACTTACCTATTCGTAAAGGGTTATATTAAAAGTATAAAAAAGACGCCAGACTTTAGAAAAATTAATTTAATTGAAGAAAAACAAAAGACAAGTTTTTGACAAGTCTTTTGGTGAAAAAACCCCCAAAAAATTGATCCACCGACATAATCCAGCGTCAATCACGGTGTCCAGTGTTGTCCGCGATGACGACGACTCAGCGAAATAAAAATAAATACTTTTTTTAACATTTAAAAAAACATGCGCCGGCCTGACTACACGCAACTAACTCCCACCGCATAATGTTGAATCTGACAGATGGCAGCTAAATATAAACAGTTGGCCGGAGCTAGCGGTGACATCACCACTAGCTCTGCCCAACTGTTTCCTGTTGGCCAACACCTGCCAGAGTCTTCTAGTAGGTCCCAGGCAAAATATAACAACTAGGCGGAGCAGGTTTTGATGCCCTGGCCGGCTCTGCCCGGTTGTTAATTTTTAATGACAGATCAGCATCCCCAGCCCATTTGGGGATGCTGATCTGTCATTACAACTGGGCGGAGCGAGCCGTGAGATCGCGGCTGACTCCACCCAGCTGTCCTTTGCGTGGAGAACGGTCGGCCCTCCGGTCCACCTTCTCCACGTTTCGGGTGTCACTACGGCTCAGCTGAGCCAAAGCATATTGGCTCGGCTTGGCTGAGCCGCACGGCTGCATTCGGCTGCTGTACAGGCTATTGTGAATAGCCCGTACAGCATCCTTTCGGTTCGACTGAACTGAAGGGCTCTGGTGGCCGAAGTGAGCTGCAGGATCAGCCGAAGCTACAGCTGGATCCTTCGGCTGATTAGTGAATAACCCTCTTAGAAAGGTATTTATTTAGTCACAAGCAAGGTAAAATTGGATTATTACATTTGATTGGATATTTAACGTTAACAAAGCTTTACTAGGTAAACATAGTCTACTACCTTTACCAATATAGTTATTGATGTTCAGATTTATTGACAGTTCCAAAAAAGCATGACGTTTACATTCCTACATTTCCAAACTTCTATTTTTATTGTTTTTTTTATATTGTTTTGTTTATCATACACAGTAGGTTAAATCTCACTTAATAGTCAAAAATGCATAGAAACAATTTAGATATGTGGACAGCAGAGGCATTTGTAGTCTGTTATTTAGAAAATATGATACATGCAAGAATAAAATCCAAACTGTACTTTTTCCCTCAGTACACTGCACAACAACAAGCATATTTTTTGGCATGAGTTGGCAACTGTACATGCTTGCTTTCTCTCAGTAACACGGACATAGATTGTTCTGTTGACAATTTCCTGGCATAGCAAAACTAGAAAGTACATTCTGTTTGCTGGCAAGTGTATGGGGTGATCTATCAAGTGGCTGTAGTCAACTGTGTAGTATTGAAAATTGGAGTTTTGTAGTGAATTGTCACTAGAAATGAAATACAAAAACCTGAATATAAATTAATATAGAACTTTTCAATCAATGTAAATTTTGTATCGTTACACTATATATATATATATATA
>NW_017306752.1:557716-571432 GCF_000935625.1 Nanorana parkeri | reverse complement strand
TATATATATATATATATGTTACTGTGTAAGCAGTATGTAAGGAGAGGCTACAGGAAGTCAATATTCATTAATTTATTGAAAACATAAGATAAGGAAAAACATTGAAAGGCTTATGCAAAAAAATGGTCATATAATCTATAATGTAATGTTTTTAGGGACAGCGGTACATACTGTATATGCTATAGCTCAGGGCTCAAAATTTAAACTCCTGAGCTACTAGCCAGGTCTCAAGAGTTACTAGCCACCAGTTGCCCCACCTAACCCTTACCCTGCCCCGGCCTTAACTCTGCCCCTAAACACACCATCTTAAATAATCATATGATAATTCTTATTTTATGATAGTTGATGCTTGTAAACGGCAGATTAGGGATTCCTGCTGCAGGAAAACACAAGTTCCTGACACAGGAATCTCTAATATCACCTGAAAAATACTGTAGGTGTGAATGGGGTCTAATATACACATACACTAAAGGTGCCCATACACCTGACAATTATTGTACGATAATCGGCAGGTGTATGGGCAGCTTCTACTGTAAGGTCGTACGACTTTCGTATTCCAAGCACCCTGGAAAACCTGGCGAAAATCGTACGATTTTTGGCGGGTTGGTGGCATGTTCGGAAGACGAATGCCGCACAGGCCGATGTGCACAAGCGCGCACTGCCCGCTCAGCACTGCAATCATCAGCGGGGAGGGCTTGCGATGATCGCAAGTACGATCTGCCTGTCCAAGATGGGCAGATCGTACAAAATTTTAATGACCTTACAACCATCGCACAACAAAAGCCGTGCGATGGATGTAAGGTGTATGGGCAGCTTAAGACACAATAATACACTTCTCAAAGTTACACACACTCCCGCACAAATATAATTATAAAATTCCCCCCGCAATTATGTGAGGCGGATCGATCCCTGGTTATCTGGGGGTGATTAGTGAGGTCTGCAGACCTCACTAATCACCCCCAGATAGCCAGGGATCGATCCGCCTCACATACATCCTTTCTTTCGGCCAGAGCTCAGAACTGTCAGAGCTCCAGCCGAAGGAAGCTGCTCTGCGGTCTGCATCCGACTCAGACGCAGGCCGTGGAGCTGATCCAGCAAGTCAGGTATGCGGTCTGCGACATGTCTGCTGGCTGTGGGCCACATAGTACCGGCTCGTGGGCCGGAGTTGGTCTGCGGAATGGTACTTGGAGACCCAAATTTCCACTGGAAATTTTGAGCCCTGCTATACCTGTTTATATGTGTATATGTGTGTACACACACAAATATATATATATAGCAAGGAAATAGAAATACTCAAATGACTTGTCACAAAAGCAATTAGGTTGCCATTTAATGAGACTGACATTTCACTAGGTTGAAGTACAATCTTGTGGGCTAGTATGCACCATGGAACAAATTCAATATTTACACCCAGATAAGATTTCTCTAGTTGCAACTTGCTTCTTGACAAGACATATTCTGAGTTGAACTCCCTTCCTCCCTACTATTATAGAAAGTTTGAGCCAAGATCCTGATGACATCCAATCACAAAACTAAGGAGGAAAGGCATCCATGTCAATTGCAAATTTATAGATGCTAGAAGTTTGCGTTTGGTACAAAGATAATAGATTTGTCTGTATTGAAGTGTTGCAAGTCTGATAACTGTTTCTTAGTGTATCAATTGGAGTAACTGCAAGGGCATTTTAATGTGCTTGTTTAAATTGCACATTTTCTTCATCAATCCACGTGTCTAGCTAAAAGTGATACTGTGCAGTTTTTGAACCATTTCAATTTCTTCTTATTGGAAATGTAAATTATTCTGGAGTTCTCAGGGGATAAGTAATCTATAAAGTCAAGTGTTCAGCTCCAGCACTCAGCATTTTCTGGCTTAGGCAGTTTGTCTAGATGGTTCCTTTTCTGGTTTGTGCACTATAATACATTATTAATCCTTGATTTGCTGTCATATTTGTAGCAACTGTTATATGTTATTATTCTTCGATTTCCTGCCATAGTTTAAGTAAATATGTCATGTCATTCTTTACTGCTGTTTTTTTAATACTGACAATAAAAAGTTAAAGAGATTTTTAGTTTCATACAACTTTTAAATGGATTTGTTCTACATAAATATTGTTCTCTGCATTAAAGTAGTAAATGACTGCAATTTATATTGCACTGATCTGACATCAGTCAACATAAATCTGATTAGCTGCACATTGCATATTACCAATGCTTTTTGCACTGCTTTACTGCATAAGAAAGTATCTTTTGTTTGTCTTGATTTACACAGATTAGGAGCTTATTTACCAATGAGGCTTACAAACACATGCAATTCTAAAATGTACTTTAAAAGCCTATCTCTGGGAACATGTGGCCTCCCTCCCTCCTACCTACACGTTTTCTACTCACCTGAGTGCACGGTTTCTGTCTCTCACCACCAGCTATTCCAGGAGTGAGAACAGGAGTCCAGTGCTGAAGCCTGGGCCCATAGTCTTGTTGTCACTCCTCTAGGTGACATTATCACACTGTTGCAGTTTTCTGAAGCCTAAAAGAACCAGGCCACTAGATAGGCAATGGAGAGTGTCCACATTACCCAGTGATGTGTGAACTTGAAGAAGGACCCTCCCTTCTGCAGTGCAGAAGATAAAAGATTTGGGACCTGGACCATTCAGGTAAGTAAAAAGGGCTTTCAGCTTATTTTTAAATAATTCTAGTGATAACAGATGTGTGGGGCTTTAACATATAAATAACATACAGATTTAAGAATGAGAAATGCATTTTTTTTATTATTGTGTGTGATGAGTGTTTTTGCATGTATGTTTTGTATGTGTAATCTAGGAAGGGGAAATTCCTATACAACTGCATCCTACCTGCAAAACTTACATTAAATATATTGAAGCTCACCAGTCTTTGGATGTGGTGGCTGCAGTAGTTTCATTTTTTCAGGACTTTTTTTCTTTATCACTGTACAGTATCTATGGAGGAACAGTGTTGTAAACCTAGGCTACTCCCCTGATTCGGGGAGCACATTGGTTAAAATTTTACCATGGAAAACAATTGTACAGACCTCCCCATGTGATTTAGCTGCCAATTTAGGTGCACTTAAGTGCAGAAGTATACATGGGCCCTCATTCAAGACTTGTTAAACATTTAATATTTGGAAACTTTTATCACAAAACAAAACCTTAAGGCTGAATGCGTGCTATTTTTATTGGTAATTCTTCAAAGTTTTTATTTGTAAAGAACACTATTGAGTAAATAAGCAATGCTGTTCATTTAGGCTCAATTACAAATGTGATCTTTTTTTCCCAGAGGGACTGTGTAGCAATTTGACAACAGTCTTTTGATTGAGCTTTAGAATAACAGAGCAATATAGTCAATAGGTGCAAAAAACAATGATAGCAAATATCAGAAATGTTTCCATATTCTTATAAACCTAAAGCAAAAATAACAGTCCTACAGAACTGTTCACAAATATACGTTTGAGCTTTAGCATTGCAGACCAATATAGTCATTAGGTGCAAAACCATTTATAGCAAGTATCAGAAATGTCTTCAACTTCTTATGAACATAAAGTAAGGATATCAGTCCAACACAACTGGTCCAATATATACTTTTGATCTATGTATATTCTCATACAAGAAATTAGTCATTTTATGATATCTTGTGTTCATTTTAAAATACAACTAAAAGGATTTACCACCCAAAACAAGGACATCAATCAATTACCTTAGTTGAAATTTGTTTTCTAGGGCTTATCTTGAATTTCTGAACTTTTTTTCAGTTTTGGATAGAGTGAAGAGGGGTTAGAACATCTGCCATGTTTTTATTGATGTCTGGATCCTGGTTAGAGAGATTTATTGTCAACAGAACAGGAATAGATGTGAAATCTTCCAACGTGAACATTAGGGATTTCCATCTCTGTAGAGGGATTTTTCCACGCTTCATATTGTAGCTATTGGACAGGAAGTTAAACTAAATCTTCCAAAAGGGACACAGATGGCAAAGCAAGCTAACAGGAGTTATATCCCTCACTTTCTTTACCCAAAATGATAAAAAATGTTTGGCTTCAGTTCTACTTTAATAGAGATTATTAAAAAATTGTTAAATATATGTTAATACATTGTTTTTTATGACGTTTGTAGAATGGACATTTAATTAATAGAGAATTGCTTGGAGTGTAAAAAAAGGTTGGCTCTCCATGAGTTGGAAGCAAGAAGGGTGGAGAAGAAGTGTGTATCAAAGGTACTTTGCCATTGATTTAATAAAGGCAGAGAGGCTGTTTGCATAGAGAACTGTATGTTCACTTTGTAAAGTAAATGTTCTCTTACCTTAGGAAGGTGAAGCTGTGTTCATTTTGAATACTCAACTGTGTGCAATGGAATTGAAAAAAAAAACATTGGGGGGAATTTATCATAGCAATTGTCAGTGTTTGAACTCGCATATGGTCGCATGGGATATATTTGAGCCAGATTTATGTTGCTAGAGTAATTTTGTTCATAAATGAGATTAAATGGACTCCAGGAAAGACGACTCACAACTCCAGGCAAAAAGATTAACTGCCGCTTCTTGAAGAAGTGGTCATGGGGACTTCTTAAGTAGCAAATGTTTTGTTAGGTGATGCTCCAGTTTCAGACTACTGCAGGACAAGTGCAGAAGTAAACAGTTGCGAACTTTGGTAAAACACATGCAAAACACGTGCAATCAAAAAATAGGAGCGGCTAAACAGATTTGCACATAAAAAAATGAGCTGAGAGGCTAAAACTATCGCAGTTGCTTTGATCATTTCCCCCACCGTTTTTTTAATTTGTCTTTTTTTTAATTTAAAGCTAAACTGTGGGCAGATAAAAAATTAAAAGCTAAACTCCAGGTAGATATAAAATGCACAACTCGTGGTTCTCTCAGTTTCTACATCGAGTCAACTTGAGGAATCACAGGGCACAGTATAGGAGTAGGTATTCAACACACATAGAAGTTTCAGATACTTGGAGCAGTCAGACATTTGCAACACAGCGGAGACTAAAGACATGTGGCACCACCAGAAAGGTAATTATACATCATCTTCTTTTATAATTGCACCAGGAAGAAATCATTCTCCTGCACTGCCAAACAGGACTTTGAGTTGTGTACATTTTGGGATTGGATGGACAGAAATATAAATCATAGGTAGGTAAAACAGTTCCCTTATATATACTCCAACTGTATAATTAGCTATTTGCTTGACATTGAGCTTTAAATGCATAGTTCTCTGTCATTATTATATCAACAAATTATTCAAAATATACATATATAACTGTTTTAGAACCACATTAGGTAATCATACAATGAAACTTTTTTTCAAATATAATATTTTATTTAAATGTGTTCAGAATCTTTAAGCATATAACATAAACAGCACTACAGCACTCCCTATTTAAAAAAAAATGAATCTCAAATCATTATTGGACCCCTCCTTGCCAGAGGATAGAAGGCATGAGTACTATTTTAAAACACTAATTCAACCCTGTTCCCCAGAGCGGGGATGATTTGAATCCATACCCCTATATTATTTGGCAAGAGCTAGGATACATTTCATTTTTTAATTTTACAAAATCTGGTACCCTTCACCCCTGCACACATCAGTAAGAAGGGAGGGAGTGGACTTGGGGACATAGGGAGAGGGTGGTATGTTTTTTAAATATGTTTTTCATAGTTAGCAAGCACTATCACAATTAAAACATAAACTTCCACTGTTTTTAATCAGACAATGAGCTTAAACTATATAGCAGCACTTCATAGTAACGTAGTAACATAGTATGTAAGGTTGAATAAAGACCAAGGTCCATCCAGTTCAACCTATGTATGTGAGTGTATGTGAGTGTGTGTGTGTATGTGTGTGTGTGTGTGTGTGTGTGTGTGTGTGTGTGTGCGTGTGTATGTGAGTGTGTATGGATTTATTGTGCTCTAACGCTTCCCATATCCCTTTAGATTCTGAGAAAAAGTTACAGGGTAAAATATATGAGACAATCGCTTATTTTTACAAGCAAAAGCTAAGTGATAATAGCAGTTACAATAAAATAGCAAGAATGCGCTATCTTTCACTTAGTGCTTGCCAACTTGTAGACCTATTAAACTTGAGCTATATAGGTTCTTCAAAGGAACAAACAAACTAGATGACTAACTAAAAGTATACTTTGTAAAGCTCCCATTAATGTACTTTAATTGTTTGTGAAGTTCTTCACACACAGCATATCTAAAGTCTATATTCCAGAAAAAGAGGAAAAAATATCTCTGACTTGCAAACTTCAGGCACGTTTAAATATCTTAAATCGAATTCCACTGCAATGATATTTTAACAGATTTTGCCAAACATATTATGATCAGAGGAGTACATATTAACTGAGTGGGTTGTATTATACATGCATGTACTGTATATGTTTATGCAGCACATTGTCTGCACTATCTCCCTGCCTCCAGCCTACAACCTGATACTAAGGGCCCATTCACACCATCCAGTACATTCATCGCACAGTCCTGTGTGATGAACGTGCTGGATCACATGAACAAAGCCTCCCCCTGTTCTGGGGCGGGAGGGGGCATGGTGGTGCCATTCATTTCCATGGCCCCACAGACACACCTCCTACCCACAGTTCAATCGTACACACCAGAACGCGTGTTAGCCCAATTCTCTCTTTTCCAATGTGGTGCAATCACATAAAATTGCACATGTATAGGGCCACCATGCCCCCTCCCACCCCAGAATGTTGGTTAGACTTTGTTTATGTGATCCAGTGCATTCATACCATGGGATTGTGTGATTAACCCATAGGATGGTGTGAATTGGCCCTAAAGGAGCAACAGCAAACTTCTGCTCTTTTCTCCTGTCAGCATGTTTTCTTTCAGCACGGGTACATACAGAAAACCTGATTGATTCCTAGTGCTGCCCCTTCCACTCTCTTTGGAAATGCTCCAATTCATGGGATTTATAAGAGGCTGATTCCAAATGAGACTTGCTATCTGCTTTTAAATGGTAATGGAATGTGCATAGGCTGTACTTGCTGGCTGCTGAATGATAGATTCCAAGCTGCGGTAATACCTCCGGAATCCGATGTAACACCATTTATCAAATTTGGTGAATTATGTCACCTGGGACTCCCAGTGGTTGTGGGTTTTTTTTAAAGTAAGGATTATTAGGATTTTTAATTCTGTTTTTTTTATTTTAACTCTTTGTAAAATGGGTACCAATGTAACACTGTACTCACCCCCTGGGAAAATAGGTACTCCAATGTTCTCGTGTACTCATTATTCTGGGGGGAGCAGATATCTGGTCACCCCTAATTATAAAGGGGTCTTCCAGATTACCCTTTAAGCCCCCCCCCCCCATTTTACTATTACTCCACCAACCTTTTTAGGGCACACGGAGGTGGGGGAAGAAGTCCCTATCTCTTAACATTGGTACAAGGGGGAAATTACCTGGTATGGTACAGGAAGAAGGGGTCACATGCTCACTGCCCTCACTTTTCTGGCCACCTAGGCTGCATGCCTGGATAAGGGTCTGGTTGGAACAATTATGGAAATCCCACCCCTTTTTTATTATTATTTTTAATTACTACATACCCCCTACAGCTGGGCATGACTGTTATTTTGGTGACAATACATTGCCGAATTCTAAACCAGCCAACCTTGTACAGGTTTTCAGTCTAAAGCTGGCCATACACCTATAGATTATCTGCAGATTTTCTATGGTCAAATGGAAAACATGCAACAGATTCCTCCATCTACAATAAACTGTGTGGATGGAGGAATCTCCCACCGGGCCATGCTTCAGTATCTTGCTAGTCGGCCCTTAAAATACCTGAACAATGCTTGCATCCAATCAGATTGTTTAGATATTTGTACAGCCAGTGGGGCCGACTAGCAAGATACTGAAGCTTGGCCTAGTGGGAGATTCCTCTATCCACACAGTTCAGCGTAGATGGAGGAATCTTTTGCACTTTATCCATCTGACCATAGAAAATTTGCAGATAATCTATAGGTGGATGGCCAGCTTAACAAAGTATATAGACCTTGACAAGATCAGTGCACTTGAGCATTTCAGGTCCACAATGCTGGCTTTTAAGAACCAAATCTGTGATGTTCAGGACAAATTTAGCATTTTCCCAAACATGAACAGCAACCCAACACATAGGTCCTTGCAGTTCAGGTCAGCATGGGAAGAACACAGGGAAACTCCCTGGAATATTTTTTCTCTATGCAGATGATCTTTTGCATACATTTCTGAGAGCATTGCCTGAAGCCTCATTATAAATAATTTGTATTAAAATATAATAGATAGAAAAGATATCGCTTGTAAAAACCTGCAAATGTTGAAGCATTTGTAGTGCATGATAAGTAAGCGGGTATCATAATCACTTATACAGAGAAGTCCATACAGTATATTTCCTATAGATGATTGTGAAAACTCTAATAAAACATTTTGAAAGTGCATTTATAAACAAACATATAACAACTTTTGACAGTGATTGCCTAATGCGCTATGTTATGTGCATTATCATAACTCTTTATAATGTTTTAGACTCTTAGAAGTAAATCAATCAGAGTTTCAGAAATATTAGTATCCTTTATTATTTATTTATAAAGTGTTATGAAACCTTCAAGACTCTGTATCATTCCATTCCAAATAAAACAACAAACGATGCACTAAATCTTTAAAATGATGCATGGTGAGTAAGACCTTATTGAAAACTACCCATACTTACAGTGTAATTTGATGAAATAATCCCTTAGCAAGGGGATGTTAAGATGCAATTGGTGTTTTCCTGAAGTGCTTAGCAATAAATAAGCACATTTCCCTTCTTCAATATGCCAAAACAATTTGATAACATGAAGTTATGATCACATGAACTTACAGCAAACTTATGATACTATGAAATAGCGTGACACTTAATATATAAAGTAATTATTTGTGTTCATTTTGCAAGGTTATAAAACATTCAGAGACACCATTTTTTATCTTGCATTATGTCATTTGCTCTTCTCAATATGCTGTTTTTAATGGTTTTGTCTAGGAACATAGACTAGGTGCCAGGACTTCTAAACAGTTTAATTTCAAGTGATTGGATTAGACTAATACATTATATAAATATGACTTTTTTTAGAATAATTTTACCCAGCAATTTCCCTAGCATAATTGAAAATATAGCGTGCATGAGTTGTAATCGGTGAGAATACTGTAGCAAAATAATTGAAATCATAGTGTGCCTATTACATGTGCCAATATTAGAAATATTATAACATTAATGGAAAACAGAGGCAGTCTGTTTTGGAGAAGTATAGTTTAATTGTTAACCAGATTTTGCCTATAAGTTAATGTTTTCTGCTAGAATACATTACTTAACAACTATTTTCTATTTATTAGTATACTGGTTCTAGAACAGTATACACCAACAGATGTAGCTGATCAGTGACTGTAGAGGCCTCTTACTTTTTCCACCCTTGCATCTATTGATAATTTGGTTAAATATATGATTACAAAGATACATTTTCATGTGTTTTTGTTCAAGTATATCACATTTATCTGTATGTACTGTTTGGCAGTTCAAATACATTGAAAAGTCAGAAATTTCACACTTGTTTTTCACATGACTGTAGTTACCACATAGATTAGGCCCAGAACTGGCAGAATTGCTGACAGTTAACCTGGGTATGGTGTTTACATTTTTTTCAGGGCAAAAAGGAGCATGGGTGCAGTCATTTGCACCCATAACATTACAAATCAGACAAGGCATGAAAAATGCTATTCCTGCTTTCATGATGGCATTCTTTTTTGTATCCTCCTTTGGATGCCCTTACATTCCAGAAATGTGTTCTGGAATACTTCCTTAGCCTCACATTGGAGGCTTCACACTGCCACTGGCTGACACATACCAACTAGCTCAGCCAGGTAATAATTACCTCATACTTTTTTTAGTGAATTGACTTTAATGTATTTTATGTGACATTTATATCATGTTTTTCAGATTTTGTTTTGTTTATCTCACATTTATATTGAATTGACTTTTTGATCTCATGTTATATTCCATTTAAAAAGGTCACATGACCATTTTACCGCATTAGATAACATTTAGGTGAATTGACCCCTCAGTCTTAAAGCAAACATTATTTTTTTCTCAAAGTATGAATTGCATCACATGCATGCAATAGCAGTTTCCTCCATTTAACTTCTATTATACTTTGGATCCTTAGAACCTCTCTATTAGCCATTATTATGGTGGGCTGCTCCTCTGATCACCAGTGAGGCAAAGGAAATAAAAGCGGCAAACACAGCACAAAATTCCTGGTTAAAGCATGTTTTCGCACAATAGTGTACCATGGTGCAACCTAAAATAAAGGTAAAAGTACCTGCAAGCACCTGCTAAAGTATGCTACTCCTGCTAAAGTAAAGAGCCAGTTAGAAAACAATACAAGTACATCCGAATCTATATTGGCCTCTTTAAACAACATACTCTTTAGCTCCTTTCACAAGAGCACCTTCAGTTTGGAACAGATGTCATTGTTGCGACATCCATTTTGTCTATATTTAAACTGAAATTACCACGGGGAGTCAGATGTAAATGAACACATGTCCGGTTTCATCAGATTACCCCTGATCCGTCACGATCAGGTCCACCAAAATGGAATTCTGTTCCGTTTGGTTTTCTGGAACTCGCCGGAGTCGGTGGTAATCAGATATAAACTGAAATATGACTGTTCAGATCTGGCTGCCCATAGACTTAAAGGGTTTCTAAACCCTCAGCTTTTTGTTGCATATATCTACTGATAGCAAGCAGTAGATATATGCAAAAAGTAAACAAAAAACAAAAAAAACGCTTTAACAGTTGTTTAAACTTACCTGTGTCTTCCCCGCATGCTCCAGTCCGAAAATGTGAAAATTCTCGGGCGGCCGCAAAGGATCTTGGGACGCGCGCATGCGCAGTTCACATTTTTGGCCGGGACCTGAGGAGAGACGCAAGGTAAGTCTATGGACGCCTGCACCTGCATGCAGACACCGTGGGACAGGACACCCACTACAGCGCTGGAGAGAAGGCTGAAAACATCAGGAAAGAAGAAGAAGATCGGATTAAGAGACATCATATAAGGTAAATGCTTTAATTAACGTAGGGGTGAGGGGAAAAAAAAAGTTGCCTTTAATGTCACTTTAAACTGGGATTCAGATCCACCTGAAAAACTGACAGACGGACCTGATCCAATTGCCCGTGTGAAAGGGCTGTAAATCATAATTATATCCATATGTGACAGCCTACCTCCAACATTCTGGTGGAAAGGGCAAAAACTTAGCTTGAAGAGTTGCTAACTTGTTGTTACTTGTTATTCCAAAGCAGATGTAGTAAAAAAAAACATGTAAAACTCAAGTAGATCTAACAAATTAGAAGTACTCACACATTTAAATGTTTTCAGAATATTGGCAATTCTTCACAAACATGTGTATTTGTTTATGTCAATCAGCAGAGGGGACCTGAAGTTATCCATCAGGTCCCCTCTAGTGATTGACAGCAGCAGAGGGTGGGTGCAATATCTAGTTTGCTATTGGCTATTGCAAAGTGAAATAGCCAATAGGAATCTAGCTATGCATTCCTATGGTGATTTTTTTTTATTATTCTGACGGCAGCAGAACCCGCCCAGCCAATAGAAAACAGTTGGACGTAGGTAGCTGACATTGCTAGCTCCGCCCAATCATTTTCTATTTTATTTTTTACTACTTTTTTAACTGTTTTTCTATTCTGCTCGGTACCACAGAGCAGAACAGCCGAGCTGAATGCCGCTCGGTGGCATTCGGGTATTCACTCACTGCTGTTCGGCATCTATGAGAATAGGCCGAACAGCAGCGAGTAGCCTGCCGGAGGTTTGGCTTAGCCGATCCAGATGTTGAGTCGAACTCCTTCTGCACTTCGGGCCGGCCGAACATGCTGATCATGTTCGGCCGACCCGAAGCCAGCTGAAGCCACTCGATGTACTGCTGATTTCAACCGATATATGTCTGGAATCAGCCTTACCAGCCTGAAATGAATAGCCGAACAGCATTCGGCTCACTTTGCTTCGGGTCGGTTAGTCACCTGGCTGCCTATGGCAGCTTCATGAATAGACCCCATAATGTTTCCCCTCTTCTTAAAGCAAACCTGTCACTTTTAACATCTGCTGCAAATGACCTGACAAATGAAGACCAGTCCTCGCAAGTACCACTCACCTGAGAAACCATCACTATGCAGTGCCATGGGAGCCCCCAAAATACAGGCGTACCTGCAGCATACAACTTCCTGGTTTTAAAAAAGTTCCAGTGCATTCTGCCGCAAAATGTGTCTCAGCACTCAGCTTTGCAAGCTCTTGGGCACCCTGTAGCAATGTATTCTCAAGTGACTGGTACCGATAAGCAGGGTGGCTTATTTTCTTTGGTTATTTCTAAAAGTAGTGGCAGGTATAATTTTAACATTCTCCCACATTTAAAGTAAATAGTAAATCAAATTGCAGAGAAAGTTACACCATATTGTAATGAATGGACATTTGTACTTAAGTGCAGGGACTGTGTTGCTGAAGTGTCTTAAACATCTAAAAAGGGCAATGTAGCTCACTGGCATCTACCTAGAACTGAAAGTCTATGATTTATTTGCTTGTGCCTAATCTGACTTATTTGCAATGCTTGCATATCTGACAGAGCTATCAGTAAGGAGATATCAGTAAGCAGTAGGCACCCTAGAAGGAAGGACAGTGTCAGCATGATTTCAGATGATTTGAGGATCTACAGGCAAGTGATACACAATTAAGATACATTTTTGTTAATATGTATTGTACTTGAATGCATTTAAGATTTAAAGTGACATTAAACCCTCAGATTTGTTAACATAAAACAATACTGTAATGTGTGCCTTACTGTAATCCATGGTTGTTTCCCTTCTCTTTGCTGCTCTTCCTTTTAAATCCGTATCTCTTCTCATGCTGGGCAGAACTTCTGTTTTGCAGCAGACTGCCCTGTCTCTGAAATGGATACATGGTGTCTGTGTGCAGGTTTGCAACCTGAGCCAGCACTATAGGAAGAGGCACTCAGCTGCAAAGGGAAGTTCTCCCCAAGCATGAGAATACATGAGGATTTAAAAGGAAGAGCAGCAAAGAGAAGGGAAACAACCATGGATTACAATAAGGCACACATTACAGTATTGGTTTATGTTAAAGAATCTGAGGGTTTAATGTCACTTAAACCTCAGAGTTTAGTGTCACGTTAATGAGTGGAGGTAAGAGACAGTAACCAGTGAGAGTTGTGGAGGATCAAAGAGAATGCTACTCTTGGAAGTGTTGATTTCAGTGAGGACCTTCTCAGGATTGGAGCATCATTGTGGCACAGGCAGCAGGAAAGGTGAGCATGGTACAAGTACAGGTAATAGTCAGTTTAAAAATGATTTTATATTGACAAGGTAGAAGGCATGATCTTTTGTTCTGCAACAAATATAACAATGTGCCTGTCAAAAAAAGTAAACATCTACTTTAAAAAAAAATCAAATCATGACTTTTATTTATACCATTGCATTTTAAAGATTTTGAATATCTTTAACATTGCAATGATACATACTTTTTTTTTAGAATAGATTGTTTTAACACCTTCAAACAGCTGTAGATCATTCAACAAAACTGTGCTTTTAAAATGATTACATTTCTGAATTCTGATAAATATATATATAGATATATAGATATATAGATATATATATATATTTG